>NC_066889.1:19455393-19742893 GCF_022985175.1 Labeo rohita | reverse complement strand
GCCAGAGTCCAATATCCTTAATAAAACAGATTTTATTACACGGCTCTGTGGAATACTTGATTCTGATTGGTCAGTCGTGACATTTTAAGGTATGTTATTTCTTGATAACAACCGCTAAAAGCTGATAACACAGGCTCATCCTGGTAACTGAAGTCAGTGCTTGCTAAGAACAGTTTTTCTTAGTTGAAGCTTTGCGTTTGGTTAGCTAATAGAATATTAAAACTCAAATGCATGCGGGTGTTTAATTATGTCATCTTTGTGTCTTAAACCACAGACTCTCTTGTTTCATACAAGCGCATCTGCTGTCATTTTGCGACGATTGTTTTGTACACTGTAATGGATTATAAGATAACTAACAAACTGGTAAGATTTTAAAACTGTTTAATCTTACATCAATATGAAGAGTTCATTTGAAAAAACAGATAACTCAAAATCATGTTCATTGTCCATTCCAATTAATCTCAATCAAACTGCAGTTGGGTTATTCTGATATAAAGTAAAACTGACTAGAAATACATCTAACTGACACAATAAAAGCATGATAACATAATAAAAAAACATGATTTTTGAAAATTAAAAAAACTGAGTTATCTGTTTTTGCAAATAAACTCTTAATATCTTTTATCTCCATATTTATTTTTGTGGTGAAGTTCTGTGTAATATGTATGACTACCATATTCCATGTTGAACTTGCTGCCTGCTAGCAAATCTTCAGCTTTGCTTTTAAATGTTTCAACTCAAATTAATGTTTTGGGTCTAATTATTTACTTATGTGGCAAGTAGCCGTGTAGTAAGCGGGATAATGTAAATCCAGACGGTAGTTAGCACAGAATAACCCCCTTCAGGGTGATAAAAGACCACCCTGATTACCCTATAGGGGTTTAGTTTTGCGATAACAACTGTTTGGATATCCATCATGCCTCACCTTTTAAATGGTGCTTAAAGAAGTTCACTTCCAGAATGAAAATGTAATCATCCAAGATGTTCATGTCTTTCTTTTTTCAGTTGTTTTTTGAGGAAAACATTTCAGGACTTAACTCCATATAGTAGACTTCTATGGTGCCCGTGAGTTTGAACTTCCAACTGGTTATTTAAAAAAAAAAATTGTCAATTTATATACTTTTAAACTTCAAATGCTCGTCTTGTCTAGCTCAGTGTGTACTATGTGTATTCCAGTTCAAGACAGTTAGGGTATGTCAAAAAACTCTGTTTCGTTTTCTCCTCCAACTTCAAAATCAAACTACATCACTGCAGAAGTACCGACCCAGTGTTTACAAAGTGAACGTGCAAAGATGAAATCCTTTACAAAAAAAGGTAAAGCAGTGATGTACATTAGGACGATTTTGAAGTTGGAGATAAAAATGAGATGAGTTTTTCGACGTACCCTAACTGTCTTGAACCAGAATACACAGAGTTCAGGCAGAGCTAGACAAGATAAGCATATGAGGTTGAAAAGTATATAAATTGTTTTTTTTTTTTTAGAATATAATCAATCGTTTCGGTAGTTAAGACCCTTCTTCTTCAGCTGGGATCGTTTAGAGCCCTTTAAAGCTGCATTTAAACTGCATTTTGGAAGTTCAAATTCCCTGGCACCATAGAAGTCCACTATATGGAGAGAAATCCTCAAATGTTTTCCTCAAAAAACAACTGAAAAAAGAAAGACATGAACATCTTGGATGACAAGGGGGTAAGTAAATTGTCTGTAAACATGTCTGTGAACTTCTCCATCTGGAAGTGAACTTCTCCAGAGTAATTATCTTATTCTGCAAACACGTTTTTTAAAGAACAAAGATGAATTCATTTTAAATTGTTTGTTTATACTTTTTATTTTGGAAGCTGGCATGGTGTTAACACACGAACTTCCCTACCGAACCAACCAACTTTTTATTATATGAAGGTCACATTAAAAACTGATTTTATCATGCTGACTTCGTCATTAATTCAGTTTTTTTAAGTCTTTAATGTAGATATTGATATACCTTGATCTTAAAACATGAAAATCAGTCATGTTTTTTAAAAGGATTAGTTCATTCCAGAATTAAAATTTCCTAATAATTTACTCACCCCCATGTCATCCAAGATGTTCATGTCATTCTTTCTTCAGTTGAAAAGAAATTAAGGTTTTTGAGGAAAACATTCCAGGATTTTTCTCCATATAGTGGACTTCACTGGGAGCCAATGGGTTGAAGGTCCAAACTGCAGCTTCAAAGGGCTCTACGTGATCCCAGCTGAGGACTAAGGTCTTTTCTGTAGCGAAACGGTTGGTCATTTTCTAAAAAAAAATAAAAACTAATATACTATATAACCACAAATGCTCATCTTGCACTAGTTCTGTGATGCACATGCATTACGTGATCACATTACGTAATCAACCTAATAAAAAACTCTTGAAATTGTCCAGCATAGTTGTGTTACCTTTATTTCTAAAAGGTGTTTGACTTAGTCTTTGCACATTTGCTTAGCAAACACTGGGTCACGCATGACCTTTACAACTTGGCTGCATAATGCGTGAAGTCGAGCTAGTGCAAGACGAACATTTGTGGTTAAAAAGTATATACATTTATTTTTCTTAGAAAATGACAGATCATGTAGAGCTCTTTGAAGCTTTGTTGAACTGCAATTTTGACCTTCAGCCTGTTGTCTCCCATTGAAGTCCACTATATGGAGAAAAATCCTAGAACCTTCAATATGTTTTTAAGTTCAGTAAGGCTGTGTCTGTGTCCAGTGTCCTCTGGCTACATGGCACTCCACAGAAGTCTAGCAAGTCTGCATGTCTGTTGCACTCACGTCAACACATAGCCGTGGTGTGAAGTGGGAAGTGGCGATGCTCCTTTTAGTCTAAATGGGGTCTTTATCAGGCCCCTCTTGCTAGTTTGACTGCTAACTGTGTTCTGGCTAAAGCATGAGAACAAGACTTTGGAGGCTCTCGCATGAGTGTTTCTGACTCGTGGCCAAGAACGCGCTCAGTCCCAAGGCCTTTACCAAGTCTGTGTCACGCTTTTAATCGCCTTCCAACAAATCTGTTGCTGGTAAAGCATCTACTATAATATAACTAAAAGAGGAAAAGTAACATGCATGCAAACATCACTTTTACCAATGCAGTGTCCACAAGACTTTTTACTGACTTTCTCACTCCCCAAAGGCGAGATACCGTCTGTCAGGGTTTTTTTTTTTTTTTTTTAAGAGAACAGCCTGTTGGATCCTTAGGCACAGTGCCTACCCGTCGGCGCCTTTCATTTACTCAAAACCCTTGTGTCGCTGATATAATTAAAGTGTGTAATTGAATATGAACATGTGTAGAGTGAAATGAACAGAATGTGCTTGTTATTGCTTCTTGCACAATTGTTGCGTCATCACCTTGGAATGGTAGAATAAAATGTGAGCGAACATTGGCTCACATTGATTAATAAACATTTGTGATGGATTTCATTTTTTTTAGCTGTCATTTCCACAGAAATTTAAGTTTTAATGTGCTTCTCATTCAAAATACACATGTGAGAGCAAATGAATGTCTGGATGAGGGCAGCCAGACACATTTTAGCTTGGAGAGAAAGTCTTTATTCCACTGTCCCATTAAATATTTTATCACTGCCATTCTAGCATAGAACATGTGCACTGCTGGTGCTGGATATGAAAAAATGAGGCTAGGGACACACTCAGCATCCATTTCTTGTACTTACATTCAGAGGAAGCAGGAGAGAGAGCATAATCAGATGAGAGAAAACCCAGTCTCGCAGCACAAAATCAATTTGAAATCTCAACGCTGGCCTGTTGGGTGAGGCTGGCCCCGTTCTAAAGAAATTGACAGGAAAGTCAGGGCCTTCTGGAACTCAGGGTTTCTTTCACCCAGCTCCTAAGAGCCGATATGTTGACATGTGTCTAAATGATGCGTGTTGTTTGTTTGCTTATGCTTTGCAGCTGAACTCGCCCATGAACTCTGTCAGCAGCTCAGAAGATATCAAGCCGCCCCTGGGCATCAACGGTGTGATGAAGGTGCCAGCCCAGCCCTCGGGCACCCCGCTTTCCCTCACCAAACACATCTGTGCCATCTGCGGCGACCGCTCCTCAGGTACCAAAACACACTTCCACGCAATAGTATTACATGTAAACGTGAAGTCTGGCCCTGAATGTACAACATTTTGCAACTGTTGCTTGCTCAAGCCTGGTTGGGGAGATTACAAAACATCTTAAAAACTGTCTAAGCTGGGCTTCTAGTCTCGGCCGGTCTTCTAGCCCAGTCAGAATGGTCTTTTGGGCGGTTTTAGAGGGGTTTTGGGCACTTCTCAGGTGGTTCCCCAGCTGAACAAGCTACGTAAACAGACAGTTCAGCTCCAAATCTGTACTGTTAGGCCAGTGTTGCTGTGCAGGGCTAGTTGGAATGAAAATACATCTTAAATACCAGTTTGGTATTTTCAGTATTTTTGCTGGTTTTCCAGTCTAAGCTGGTCTTCTAGCCTTTTCAACTGGTTGGTTGGCTAAACAAGCTAAATCAGGCTGGAAAACCATCTTAAACGGCAAGAACAGCTTAGGCAATAGTATTAGTATTACATGTAAACTGGTAGCCTAGCCACAAACGTGTAATGTTTTGTTACTGTTGCTTGCTTAAAGCTGGTTGGGGTGAGGGGAAAAAAGCAGCTTAAAAACAGTCTAATCTGGTTTTCTGGTCTCAGCTGGTCTTCTAGCCCAGTCACAATGATTTTTTTGGTGAATTTTTTGGTTTATACATGCTAACTGGTCTGTTTGGAGCTGAACTGCCTACAGTATGTTGCTGTGCAGGGCTAGTTGGAACAGAAAAACAGCTTAAATGCCAGTCTATGCTGGTTTTCTGATCTTAGTTGGTCTTCTAGCCCGGTCAAAATGATCTTTTGGGTGGTTTTACAAGGGTTTTGGATACTTTTCAACAGGCTGATTAGCTAAACAAGCTAAATCAGGCTGGGAAGCCATCTTAAACCAGCTAAGATCTGCAATCCAGCCCCAAATGGAAACTGCTGCTCAAAAAAATTGCTAAAAAAACAATCTAATTTGGTTTTCTAGTCTTCTAAGTCAGTCAGGATGATTTGTAATGTGGTGTTAGAGGGGTTTTGGGCACCTTTTACCTGGTCAGCCAGCAATACAAGCTTAATTATGGTAGAAGACCATCTTAAACCAGCTAAGATCCTCTTAGGTTAGGTCACACACTGATGTGCCAGTGTCATTGTGCAAGGCTGGTTGGGACAGAAAAACAGCTTACATCAGAAAGTCAAGATGATCTTTTGGGTGGTTTTAGAAGGGTTTTGGATACTTTCCAGCTAGTTTGTTGGCTAAACAAGCTAAATCAGGCTGGGAAACCATCTTAAACCATCTAAGACCAGCTTTGGCTAGTTTATAAGTGCCCTAAATGGAAACTGTTGTTCCAGTGTTGCTATATGCAGGGCTGATCAGGGTGATAATAACATCTTAGTTGATTTTCTGGTCTTAGCTGGTCTTCTAAGCCAGTCAGGCTGGTCTGTAGTGTGGTGTTAGAGGGGATTCGGGTGTCTTTTAACTGGTCAGCCAGGAAAACAAGCTTTATTTTGGTGGGAGACCATCTTAAACCATCAGCTAAGGTCATCTTGGGATAGTTTATACAGATGGTTTGGCCAAAAACTGATGTACCAGCGTTGCTGTGCAGGGCTGGTTGGGATGGAAGAACAGCTTAAATACCAGTCTACACTGGTTCTCTGCTCTTATCTGGGCTTCTAGCATGGTCAGAATGATTTTTTGGGTGGTTTTAGAATGGTTTTGGATACTTTTCAACTGGCTGGTTAGCTAAACAAGCTAAATCAGGCTGTCCAGCAATCCAAGTTAGTTTTCTGGTCTTAGCTGGTCTGCTAGGCCAGTCAAGATGGTCTATATTGTCGTGTTAGAAAGGGGTTTGGACACCTATTAATTGCTCTCAGCATGGTGGGAGACCATCATAACCAGCTAAGTTTAGGCTAGTTTATACAAATGGTTTGGCCAAAAGCTAATGTGTTACTGTGCAAGGCTGGTTGAAATGGAAAAACAGCTTTTCTGGTCTTAGCTGGTTTTCTACATGATCTTTTGAGTGGTTTTAGAGATGTTTTGGGCACTCTTCAACTGGTTGGCTAGCTATGCAAGTTAATTTAGACAGGGAAACCAGCTAAAACCAGCTTAGGCTAGGCTTAAACAGTTTTTTTATAGCAGGGAAACAGTGCAACATTTTTATAGGAGCACAGAGACAGTGTTTACATTGTTTACACTTTAAAAGATACTTGTAGTATTAAGTTGGGGTAGAAGAAGGTATTTTAACACTTCAGCTGAAAGGTTGTAGGTTGAAATCCCACAAGCCATGATTCATGAATTATTAGCATTGTAGACTTGAACATAACTCCTTAGGCTTCTGTGTTTGTTTGTTATTTTCTATCCACAGGTAAACACTACGGTGTGTACAGCTGCGAGGGGTGCAAGGGTTTCTTCAAGAGGACTGTGCGTAAGGACCTGACCTACACTTGTAGAGACAACAAGGACTGTATTATCGACAAACGCCAGCGCAACCGTTGCCAGTACTGCCGCTATCAGAAGTGTTTGGCCATGGGCATGAAGAGAGAAGGTACAGCACATGAAGTTGAGGATAGAAGATTTTTCGTTTGCCCTCTGAAATTTTATAGCACTATTCACTCCAACAGCTCTCGTTAAAATCAATGCTGCGTAAACGCCCCTTTAGCATCCATTTGTGTTAGTCGAAGTACATAAGGACTTGGTTGAAGGAGTCCATCGTTCTTTGCACTGACTGACCTAAGCTTTCCGCCATGGGGTGAGATGTTTTGTGCATTTGCTATTAGAAACAATCTCACCTCTGTGTGACTCTAGAAGAAACATTCGCATTACTTCAATCAGCCATTAAATAGTCAGACTGCAGGTCAGCGCTTAATTAGCGCCCGCTAGACGTTCAGTCTGCCGATCTGCTCACGGTGAGACAATGGTCAACGAGTTCATTCTGCACATGATGACCAGTGACTGTATTCAAGATTCCTGGTAGTGCACTTGCAAGACACTAAGAGAAAACAGGAAATGGTTCATTGATGCAAGGTGTTTTTTTTTTTTTTTCTCAGATAGGCTTTTTGTCGCTAAATATAGAACACCATTTATTCTCCCAAATCATCACCTGAGGCAGAGAGAGATGAAAGAGAGGAAGAGGTGAGGGGTGGGTTATCACGCTGAAGAAATAGTGGGCATTAGCACTTTTTGCACACTTGTCCCCAAAAAACGAGACGTGAAAGTGCTTAAGCATGCTAATAGAAGATTTTAGCACACAGCTGGTGGAATATTGATCTGAGAGACTATATTTTGCCTCTCAGTCAGAGAGAATAATTTTGGATTTATGAGATATCAGAATTTTTCAGTGTTTTTATAATCATTTGGCTGCGGAGACTAGTTTTCTGTTTTTTAGGAATTAAACCAATTAATGCGTTGCATACCTGTTTACATATAGACATACACTGGGTTTGTACAAGGACCTTTTGAAATGTAAGGCCTGAAAAACCCTTGAAAATAATATTCCTAAAGAGGTATTTGAAAAGTGCTTGAATTTTTGAAAGACAATGTATCTAAGAAATAAATATTTAATTTTGTCAATAAGCACACATCTTTTCATGCAAAATTCACACAATTAAAAAAAAAAACATCATACCCTTTTCGTTTATTTTAGTTAGAGTCAGAAAACTGTCGAGCCAAACCAGTAGTAGTATTGACAGTGTAGTGTAAATGGCTGAAGATGCGTAAAGAGGAACAGACAAACTGAATCAATTCAAGTCATTTACGCTGGAACCGCTCTGATTGATTCAAACTCGTGACTCGATCATTCATTTCAAGCGATTCACTAGCAAAGGCCAGATCAGAGTACAAGAGGCACTTTCGAATTTCAGCATCGCTTGTAAGGATTTTAAAAAGCATGTAGTGATGGGTGAAACAGAGCTTTTTGAAACTACGAATCAGTTAAACCATTGCGTCACAAAATGATTCATTCTTTCGAAGCGATTCAGTCGGATTGCAAATAATATGGTTCAGATCGGGACTTCAAATTGTGTATCACCAGTAATTTGATCGGAATGGGTTCGTGAATCATTTCGCGAATTGAATAATTCAAAATGATTTGCAATATGTGAAGTTCCAATCTTAACGTCCTTGCACACTGACTCTGAAATGCGTATGCGTTTTTTTTTTTTTCTTTTCATTTTTTCGTATTTGTCATCCTTTCTTATAAAAATGCTTGCTACGGATGTGAAGAAAATCGAACCTGCTCCAATTTTTTTATTTTTTTATGATGCATGAATGTTTCGGAGGCAGTGTGTAATCGTGATTGTATTCATTTTTTAACGAGTAAAATTTTAGACAAGAATTTTGGACCTTAAGTCAAATGATTTGTGATCTGTGCACCGAGTCCTGATCTGAAGTTATATGGTTCTTCAGAGCATAGATCGCAAATCATTTGATTTAGATCGGAGCTTCAGAGTGGGTTCGCAAATCTTTTGCTTTAGATCGAAACTTCGGAGCACTGATTGCAAATCATTTGATTCGGATCAGGATTTCAGTGCAGGTTCACGAATTATTAATATTTTTTTAAATAGTAGAAAATATCAACGGCAGTTGACAACGAAACTAAGAAAAAAAATAGTATACACACATACTATCTGTCTATCTATCTATCTATCTATCTATCTATCTATCTATCTAAGATTTTTAAAACAACACTAAGTTGAACTCAGGTTAGTGTCTTTGCAAGCAGTCAGACAAGTTTGGCCATATAAATGATTTATTATGGCTATAGATTGCATAGCCAACATCCAGTCCCCATCCCAGATCTCTAGCTCTTGTTTGATGTGAGAGAGTAAATCCTCCCCTTGTAGACGAAAAGAGAGCACTGTGTTCATACGTACATGACGTCTTGCTCTCACACCCACTGTCTATGACCTTAACGCAACCTTTCGTCTCTTTTATTTATATCATCACTGCCTCTTTCAAGGATATGATCATTTGCTTGCGTTCGCCTCTTTCTGTAACCCATAAGCTCGCGCTGTACCCCGAGGCGCAGGAGAGCTGGGCCACGCTCGTCCCAAAAAGAGCTGAGCGAATCTGCAGAAAAACAGGATTAAATGAATTTATGCTCTCCTTCTCTCCAGGGGAAATAAAGCTAACGTGATTTCAGCCCCTCTCACCTCTCTCTGACTCCTGGCGAAGTATTTTACCCTTGGGCTGACCTCCAGACAGCACTTTCCGTAAAGCAGAATCCCCCCTCATTTCAGAACCCCTCCGCTGCTACGATACCTCTGTGATTCTCTGTTGAGGAAAATAACGAAGGGTTAGGGAAAGGAGAAGGTTTAGTGTTTGTGTGTTTGAATGTGCTGTGAAGAGGGACTGGTTTTGGAGTGTTTTGGATGAACTGTGCTTGGCACACATGCGCTCTAACCACAGGGGCTTGGATTGTGGTTAATGCAGCTCTGGCCACAGTGAGACTGACTGACTGTTCAGCACTAACCACTTCCTGTTTCCCTGAGCTGATCAAATGTCTGATCTGTTGGAGGAACCCACAGAGACATGAAACATGTTACAAAACATCACATTCTGTCATGCAACGAAGTTAGATTAGCTTATTTCCAAACCCGTTAGACCGTTCATCTTTGGAACACAAATTAAGATATTTTTGATGAAATCCAAGAGCTTTCTGATCCTGCATAGACAGCAACGGAACTACCACGTTCAAGGCCCAGAAGGGTAGTAAGAACATCAGTAAAACAGTCCATGTGATATCAGTGCTTCAGCCGTAATGATATTACGAAGCTATAAGAATACTCTTGTGCACAAAGAAAATCAAATAACAACTTCATTCAACCATTTCTGCTGACTCAGGAGCCAGCGTTCTGACGCAGAATGTGCACGCTGTACGTAAAACAGTCTTCGTGTCTGAAGATTTCACAATTTTTTTTTTTTTGCCCAGCTTTACTTATTTAAAACAATATACAGACAATGAACTAAGAGAGATAGATGTTCTACGTCAGACATTGCGGTCTATGCAGGGTCAGAAAGCTTTGAGGTTTTTATCAAAAATATCTTAATTTGTGTTCTGAAGATAAACGAAGGTCTTACGCATTTGGAACGACATGAGGGTGAGTAATTAATAACAGGATTTTCAGTTTTGGGTAAACTATCCCTTTTATACAAGTCAATATTGTCCAGATAATATTTTAATTATTTTCTTTATACTTGGGTAAAGTAATAATACTGTATATTAAGCCAGTTGTCTATTTTTTCACAATATCCTGCTTTTTCTGACATTAGGTCAAAAATGCATGATATTTTATAAAGTGGATAATCATATTTGAGAGTCTGTTATATCTGGAGATCAAGTACAGTTGAGGTCAAAAGTTTACATACACCTTGCAGAATATGCAAAATGTTAATTATTTTACCAAAATAAGAGGGATCATACAAAATCCATGTTGTTGTTTTTTTTTTTTATTTAGTACTGACCTGAATATGATATTTCACATAAAAGATGTTTACATATAGTACACAAGAGAAAATGCATGCATTAAGAGAGAGAGGGGGAGGGGGAGGTGAAAACTTTCGAACATAATAAAGATATTTACATTTTTTGCATTTTGTTTATTTTTTTCATTTAGTACTGCCCTTTAGAAGCTACAAAAGATAGTTACATGCTTCCCAGAAGACAAAATGAGTTAGAGTTTTCACCCCCCGGCTCTTAATGCATCGTGTTTCCTTCTGGAGCATCAGTTGAGTTTGAACCTTCTGTAATAGTTGCATATGAGTCCCTCAGTTGTCCTCAGTGTGAAAAGATGGATCTCAAAATCATACAGTCATTGTTGGAAAGGGTTCAAATACACAAATGCTGAAAAACCAAAGAATTTGTAGGGCCTGAAGGATTTTTCTGAAGAAAAGCAGGCAGTTGAACTGTTCAGGACAAACAAGGTACTCATGAACAACTATCACTAAATAAAAAAAAAAAAAAAAACACACACACAACAGTGGATCATCAGATAACAACACAGTTTTAAGAATGAAGTGTATGTAAACTTTTGAATGGGTTAATTTTTGTAAATTCAACTATTATTTTTTTTGTGGACTATATGTAAACGTCTTATTTAGGCCAGTACTAAATTAAAAATAACATGCGTTTTGTATGATCCCTCTTATTTTGCTAAAATAATTAACATTTTGCAGATTCTGCAAAGTGTATGTAAACTTTTGTTCTCAGCTGTATTTGCTTGATATCAGTTTGTATGTGTGATGATTTTTTTTGATTGACCAACTGTAGTGACCGTGACTAGTATTGTTACATACAGCCGTTCAGGAGGAGCGCCAGCGAGCCAAGGACCGCAACGAGAACGAGGTGGAGTCGACCAGCAGTGCGAACGAAGACATGCCTGTGGAGAAGATTCTGGAGGCGGAGCTTGCCGTGGAGCCCAAGACGGAGACTTACATTGAGACCAATGTACCGATGCCCTCGAATTCGGTAAGTGACATATCTTCCTCTTTATGCTCTGAAAAGCCTGGGGAACCACCTCAGGTTTACTGGACAAGCCGAGAACCCCCTGTATACTTAAACAGACCCTTGAGATACATTGAAAAACTGGGTTTGTGGGTTGGAGCTTTGTAGAATTGTTTACCTCTCAGAGCTCATGCAAGAAACTCTTTCTGTCCCCAAATAGTTTGTTGACTTTTCTGTTTCTGTCAAACAATCAAAGACGACAAAGGCTGTCCCATTTCAAAAATCTCCTTCAGAAGCAGCCTTGAAATGCGTCCTTCGTTTCCTGGGCCATGAAGGATATTACAGACTATCCCAGTGTTTTGTTATTCTGCTTAATATTGCAAACTGCTATTTTGTATCACATTGCTGCAATTATAAAAACACTGGTTTGTAGCAGAGTTTTACCGTTTACTGTACTTTGGTATTCTTCTAGTTATTTATCTATAGCAGCGAATAATTCTTAAGTCTCACACACTGACAGAAAATGGCTTACATCTTGTCCATCACTTAAACTTTATGCAGTTCAGTGAAATTTGTGCTAACTTTGAGGCTCAGTGTGTCAGAGCACGTATGTTACGCATCCAACTTCTTAATCTGTTTTAATGGAGTTTTGGTTGGTAATTCCCTGCGAGAAGCAGAGCAAGATAAAGTTGTTGAATTTACCTGTGCGCTGTGAAGTCTCCCTCCCTCGTCTAGTCACCATGACAAATCAGCACCACTAAAGTGATCATTGGCTCCACTTTCCAGCATTGTTTGAATAATGAAATACTTTGACAGTCCCCGGGAGCTTTCAGCCTGCCGTCAGCAACCAAGGAGAGTTTTCTCGTGCAGGAAGAGTGGTAGAACAGGAGGAGGATAGAGGAGGAGAGAGAGAGACAGAGTTGGGGCGGTTGAGTGCGTCTTTTGGGACTGCTCTGTACTGAAGCGAAAATGTTCTGGAAGCTGTTATGTGAGTAAATGGGGGTTATTTCGGGAAGATGAAGATGTGTGGGAACAGAGGACCGACGTTTGGGGAAAGGTAGCGAGACGAGGGAGAACATAAGGCCTGTCATGAGGGAGAAGCTGCCAGGCTTTACATTAGAAAGCACTCAGTTATTGAGTCGCTATCTTGGTTGGGTTCGTCACGCTGTATCTCCAGTAGGGGGCTCTTTTTTTGTGCGAGCTGAGGCTAACCAAGGTTATTATTGTTTTGCGTTATTATATATGTTGTTTATTATTATATTTAGCTTTGAGCTCAAAGTAGTTATTGTTTTAAAATATTTAGAACTTTTTTCATTTCAGCTTTGAGTAGTTTCGTTTTTATTCTGTTCTTTTATTCTATTTTTTTATTCTTTATTCTATATATTCTATTTATTCTTTATTCTATATATATTATATAATATATATTTGATATAAACATATATATACTACTGTTCAAAAGTTTTGGAATTTTAAGTGTATTTTATTCTAATCAAAGTTGTATTTATTTGATCAATAATCTGGAAGAAAAACTGTAATATTATGAAATATTATTGCAATTCAAAATAATGGTTTACCATTTTAATATACTTTAAAACATATTTTATTCCTGTGATGCATTTCAGCATCAGTACTCCAGTCTTTAGTGTCACATGATTAATATGCTGATTTATTATCAATATTGGAAACAGTTTTTGCTGCTTAATATTTATTTTTGGAAACTGACTTTTTTTCAGGATTCTTTGATACAAAAAAAAAAAAAAGAATATATTAAAAAAAAAAAGAAAGAAAGAATTCTATTGTAACAATATATACTACCATTCAAATGTTTAGGGGTTGGTCATTTATTTATTTTTGAAAGACATTTTAAAACTAACTTTTTATTTTTTAACTTTTTATTCATCAAAGAATCTTGAAAATAGTATCACAGGTTCCAAAAAAAATGTTAAGCAGCAAAAACTGAAAAAACAAATCAGACCAAAATCAGCATATTGTTAATAAATCAGAATATTTTCTGAAAGAAAATGTAAAACTGGAGCAATGAATGAAAACTCAGCTTTACATCACATGAATAAATTATATTTTACAGTATATTAAAATAGAAAATTTTTAATGTAAATTTTAATTGTTTTTTAACTGTATTTTTGATCAAATAAATGCAAATCGTTAATGAGCAGAAGAAATGTCTTTAAAAAACATTTTAAAAATCCTACTGATCCCAAACTTTTGAATAGCAGTAATTTATTTTATTTCTTTAACAAAAAAAATGTAAATAATAATCCTTTTTGTTTTGTTTTTTTTTATCCCATGTGAGTTTTATTTTTTATTTTAAATTCAACATGGATAAGCTAGATTGGGTTAATTACATTTGAATTTAAAATGCACAAATTTATCAAAAGATCTCATAAATATCACTTCGAGTATCATTGGTTTTATCCTTTGCTGTAGCTCCCGGGCAGAAATGGTAACACTGTCTTAAACGCAAATGATATTTTAAAAATGTGTCCGACAATTATAAACAAATAACTATTTTCATGTTACAGTCCATAGATGTCATAAATATCACCACGTTAAGTATCATTAGTGTCATTCGCTATTGCTCCCAGGCGAACACAGTGACGTTGTGTCTTAACATGCCAAAATTCTCAGCATGTGCACTGACAGTTATTTTCATAGTTTAAACATTACAGCCTAACTCATCCTGCTGGCGGTAGATGATGCTTTAATACAGGATATTAAAGAAAATAATGATGCCGTCTAGAGTTGGACAGCAGGGAGACACTTTACTGGAATGTGTAGCTCTTTCTTGGCCGGCAGTCAGAGGTATCGTCTCCCCCGCTCAGCCGGCTCCTTCCCGCTGTCCCCGGAGCTCCCCTTCTGTCTGTGCTCTTTTGGAAGCCACTGCCCCATGTGCTAAT
The DNA here is from genome assembly GCF_022985175.1 of Labeo rohita. NCBI lineage: Eukaryota > Metazoa > Chordata > Actinopteri > Cypriniformes > Cyprinidae > Labeo > Labeo rohita. Next base: position 19,728,493 of record NC_066889.1, on the reverse strand, counting down.
TAATCAGAGGACCTCGGCCCGGGAGTGCAGCTCATGAATGGGCCGCCACTGCTGCTTAATGGCTGGGGTTTGGCCAAGCTGAATGAAGTGTGTTTATCTCATGGTGACCTAGAACAGGAGTTAAACAGGCGTTAGTAACATGCCTCCAGTTAGGCAGCGAAGGGCTGCCTTCAAAGGAGGAGAATATGGTCCCGTTCTCTCTCTAATTCTCTTTTTTGCCTAATTTTCTCGAACTATTTATTTAAGTAAAAAAATATTAATAATGAATTTAAAGCGATAGTTCACACACAATTTAAAATTCTGTCATTAATTACTCACCCTTAAACTCATAATACTCATAATGTTTACAGTATCGCAATGTATTGCAGCATATCCTTCACAACCTCTGAATCGTGATACGTATTGTATCGCCAGATTCTTGGCAATACACAGCCCTAATAAGACCTTCGTTCATCTTCAGAACACAAATTAAGATATTTTTGATAAAATCCAAAAGCTTTCTGACCCTTCACAGACAGGAATGCAACTGAAACGTTCAAGACCCGGAAAGGTAGTAAGAACATTGATAAAATAATAACTGACACACAGGAAGTGTTTCTGCGACAGAGATATGTCACGTGAGCTTGCAGACGTCTCGTTCATCTGTAAATCCAGACTGCTTTTTCCCTCTCTGTTGTCACGCAACAATAATATAGTTTAAGCAGACAATGAAAAATTTAAACGTCTCTCATCTCTCCTCCTCAAGTGATAAAAATTTCATAGTGCGATATGCAAGCGCGGCGTTTCTGCGAGAGCCCGGGACCAGGATCTGCTGTGAATAATGCAGGCCGAATGCTTTTCATTCAGCGGGAACAAAAACAGCCGTTGTTTTGTGATGGTCATGAAGAGAATGTTATCAAAGCGTCTCCTTGAATCTGAAAAAGTCGTCATCACTCGTGCCCCGGGGCTAGCGTTTGCCCCGCTCCACTGAATCTCACAAGCAAATCATATGGCTGACTGTATTCACACTAAAGAAATCATTCATGGTGGTTTTTACTTCTTTCATCAACTACTTATTTTCTGCTACTTGGATACATTTTAGTCTAGATCAAGTGACCTTGGATATGGATATAATGGATGCATAACCCTCATTTACATAATAAAAGGCATAAAAAAGCCATTAAAATCATTATTAATGGGCCATTCTGAAGAAATGGTGCAAACTGATGTCCCACAACTAAAAAACACATTTAAAAAACATTTAAGTATTTAAGTCTTAGATGTTTACTAAGATCCTTCTATTATCTGTTGAAACCCACAATAATATTTCAAATATTAGTAAGCTTAATATATTTAAAATCATCATGTATTGGGTACTCTTAATTGGGAGGTGGCTGTCCCCAACCCTAACCCCTAAATGTACAAACATTTGCATTTTTGGATTTTCAAGACGTTTCCAACTCTGACTTTAGACCAGTTCTGTAGAATGGCCTTTATATTCATGTATTTGTACATTTATATAAATGCAGTAAAAATATTTTATTTATTAATGTGGGAAATACAGTAAAACATTTACCTGAACTTTAGGTTTATTTAAAGTTAATGTTGTTTTTTGTTTAACTAATTTGACCATTTTTTCACACAAATTTGTTAAAGATCAAATAATAATGGGCAGAGCCCCACTGCAGTACCACCATGGACGCCCTGTTAACGACTTAAATTACAGAAATCCTTACATTTATTTTAGTTTATCATGCTATATTTAGATTCGTGGATCTTTTTGTTTGTTTCTTTATAAGCCAGGTATTTAGCAGCCTCAATTTTTGGGTCATTTTTGGTTGTTTTGTTGAAGAAACGAGGTCAGTGTAAACAGAGCCAAGATAGCTATTCATCATTCATGAGTATTACCGTGTTTAACGAGAACTCTGGGAGTTGTATTCTTTTGCGGAGTGTCAGTCTCTTCATCACTTCGCTTGCCTTTGTATTTTTTTTTTTTGGTGAATAAATTATCTATTAGTTTATGTATTTGTTAAAGAACATGGCAGGAACTGTTGCACCGAGGAGGATCGCCTGCATGTCCCCGATCAGCCGCGGAAATATTCATAAGCTGCATCTGTTTTCGGAGAGATGGCTTTGTGTCGGGCTAACAGTTTGCCATCTCCAGCTTCTGCCTTTGATCTGCTCCTGTTGTCAGTGCGAGTTTTAAACAGCCACTTAAATACTGTAGAGGGGAAACATTCAACACTTTCACAGGATTCTCCTGAGAATTCTCGTGTTGTGATGCAAAATCACGGAAGAGCCCACTGTTTATCTGTCATCAGTCATTTCCCAAAGTAGTAACTGTGGAGAGGCTTCTTGCCTCTGTTAATGGCCGCAAAGTGGTTTCTCCAAGTATTCGGACACTTGAGTTAAACAAATGTCTGAATATCATTACATCACCCATGCAAAATAAAAAGAGGCATCTACAAATCTAATGATTTTAGAGCTTTTCTCAGAACTGACTGACTGTATGATTTTAAGATCCATCTTTTCATACTGAGGACAACTGAGGGACTCATATGCAACTATTACAGAAGGTTCAAACACTCACTGATGCTTCAGAAGGAAAGATAATGCGTTAAGGGTGTGTTCACACTTGTCATGTTTGGTTCGATTAAAACAAACTCTAGTGCGATTGCTCTATTAGTGCGGTTCATTTGAGTAAGTGTGAACGCTGCCATCCGAACCCTGGTGCGCACCAAACAAACAGACTGAGACCGCTAAAAAAGATGGGTCATGGTCCACTTTCAAATGAACACTGGTGCGGATTGAATGAAATATGAACACAACATGGACCAAAGACTTCTAAACGAACCAGAAACAGTGACGACAAGAACCAAAAAAAGTGATGACACGACGTGATGCTATGCGACATGATTTCACGTAGAGAGCAAGCAGTGTATCCAAAACAAAATAAGCAGAGGGCAAGGAAGTAAAGTGCCTTTTAGGAGCTCTTTGTGAGTTTGCAGGTAGTGAAAATAAAACCTCATACACGCAACAATGAACACGCTTAGACCAGCAGACGACTGAAAACAACTGATGGACTCATATGCAACTATTACAGAAGGTTCAAACACTTACTGATGCTTCAGAAGGAAACACAATGCATTAAGAGCCAGGGGGTGAAAACTTTTGGAATTTGAAGATCAGGGTAAATTGAACTTATTTTGTCTTCTGGGAAACATTCTGTAGCTTCCGAAGGGCAGTACTAAATGAAAAAATACGATATTTAGTCAAAATAAGAAAAATGTACACTTTGGTCAAAAGTTTTCGCCCCCGGGTCTTAATGCATCATGTTTCCTTCTTAAGCATCAGTAGCATATGAGTCCCTCAGTTGTCCTCAGTGTGAAAAGATGGATCTCAAAATCATACAGTCATTGTTGGAAAGGGTTCAAATACGCAAAAAAAATGCTGAAATTCCAAAGACCTTGTGGGACCTAAAGAATTTTTCTCAAGAACAACGAGGAGTTTAACTGTTCAGGACAAAGAAGGGACTCATAAACAACTATCGCCAAACAAAAAAACATATGTATGTCTTTTTTTTTTAACTGAGCAATTTTTTTTTTTTGAACTACAGACCGTTAGATTTCAGTGACAGCGGCTGATATATTGACCCATTCAGAAGCTCTTGACTCATAATTGTGGTGTCACTGTGTCGAACCTATTAATAAACTTCCTGCACTGCACCCGAGTGAATCTAGCAGGCTGCCAAAAGTGAGGTCAGGATTTTCCAAGAATGCACACCCCCTCCCACTAATAATTTTGATAAATATGAATATAATTTTTATCCCTCTGTGTTTGTTTTCTTAAAAACTATTTGTCCTTTTGCCCGCTGCAATGTCCTGTTGATGTTTTTCAACGCCTTCCCTTTTGACACTTGAGTTGAAAAACGGCACTCAATATCTATTTGTTCCCGTCCTTTCAGAAAACCCTCTCCTGCTGCTTTTCCTCTCTCCTGCGCTCGTTCGCTCTCTCTCCCGCACTCCATTGACTCAGTCTTTCATCTTATAAAACAAAGCAGCGTATCTATCCCTCCCTTGGCTTCACGCAACGTGAAGCTGGAATCATCTAGGCCATTTTTCATATCTCTCATTTGTCCTCTCTCTTTGATGGAGCCGGAGCGTTCCGCATCGAGACGTGCTAATAGACTCAGATCTGCAGGAGGCATTAAAGGCAACTTGCCGTACGCAAACTCCCTCGTGTGACGTTACTCACAAAGGCATTTTCAAGAACAATGCGTGTGTTTTGACCACAACAAACATGTTAATCTCTGGGTCCTTTAAATGTTTGGGAATGAGCAAATATGTCAAAGTGAATTTAGTTCCAGGGAGCTTCCTGCAGGAAAGGCCTGCTTAGAAAGGGAGTCATTTTTTAGCACCAGCTCTCGGCAGGTATTTCCTGCGCAGGCCGGGGCAAAAGCACTGTTTGTTTTGTCTTCCTGTTCACTTCTGTTCTGAGTGGATTAGTTCCCGTGTGTGGGGCCGAGGAGAACAGTAGCAATCCTGAGTGATAAACCTACCCTCAAATGTCTGCCATTAAACAGATGGGATATTATTTAGATAGCTAGCTATAAACGTGTCAACAGTTAAGTAATTTTAACTAACCATGCCTCTCCATGAAACTAGTTTTAGCATGACAACTCTGTGAAGATTTTAGCATGGTAATGAATATGACAATGTTAATGTATTTGGTCTTGGCAGAAAAAGTCTGCCCATCGCAGATCTATACAGGTGGAGCTGGGGAGGTGGAGGGTTTCAGAGGAACTCTAGTGAATGCTAACCAGGCTTTTAAATGTAAAGCAGAAAGCTCATTGGTTGCGTATGCAATATGAACCAGCTTGTGCTGAGTAGTTTAACGCTGTGAATATCATCAGTCTCCATCAGCCTGTGCCATCTAGAGTTTCATGACAGAACTTTCAGCACTTGAGCTGAAAGTGAAAACTTATTGAATACGACAGCAGATTATGCTAATGCAAGCACTATTTGTGTCAGCACTGAGAATGCAGTGTGTACTTGGATTGCGTTCTGAAATATTTTAAAACATGACTGTCTGAAATCAAACTTATGTAGCTTAGAAGTGTGTGAATTTGTTTTTCTGATATTTGGACAGAACAATGTATGACACCTGTGTTTTTGTTTCCTCCACCAGCCCAATGATCCAGTCACAAACATCTGTCAGGCCGCAGACAAGCAGCTCTTCACTCTAGTGGAATGGGCCAAGAGGATCCCGCATTTTTCCGAGCTCCCGCTGGATGACCAGGTCATTCTTCTACGAGCAGGTCAGTTGAAGAGTATAAATGGACAGATGCACACTAACACTTAAAAGACCGTTTACTTACATAATATTTGTTACCCTGGACCACAAAACCAGTCTTAAGTAGCATGGGTATATTTGTAGCAAGAGCCAAACATACATTGTATGGGTCAAAATGATCCATTTTTGTTTTATGCCAAAATCATATTAAGTAAAGATCATTTTTAATTAGTAATATGCATTGCTAAGAACTTTGGAGGTGATTTTCTCAGTATTTAGATTTTTTTTGCACCCTCAGATTCCAGATTATCAAATAGTTGCATCTCGACCAAATATCGTCCTATCCTAACAAACCATACAGATGTTTTTCTAAGGTGTATAAATCTCAATTTCAAAAAATTGACCCTTATGACTGGTTTTGTGGTCCTGGGTCACATTTAATTAGTTTTAAAAGTTGAACTGCTACTACAGGTGTTTTTCAAAACCTAGTTTAGTGCCTATCTAGACTGCATTGTAGCATTTTACCTACTTGGACAACATGTTAGGATTCAAAAGTGCATTTGAAAGTCTAAAAATTCCTGAAATTGCAAAAACTTCCATGAATCAGGGCATTCTTAATTTTAATTTTTTTTTTACTTTTAGTTTATACAGTTTATTTCAAACTCTAGTAAGCTGGCTTTTTAGACAGCATTCTAGTGTTCTGTCTACATAGATAACATCCTGGGTTCGAAATGTGACTATGCTCAAAAATGCCTACATTTTTTCTTATGTCATTGCGTCGTTGCATTAGATACACGCAGAATAAAATTATTTACGTTTTTTAATTAATTATTCCATTTTATTTTATTTAAATGTTCAACATTTGATAATTAAACCTAAAAATGGTTTGAACAACTTATAAATAATTTTTTTTCTTTATTTTTTTAGTGATTCTTAATTTTTTGCAAGATGCTTATATTTGGAAAACGTATGTTGTATGTTGTAAGTTCAGTTCACCCAGAAATTTCTGTCATTAATTACTCACCCTCATCTTGTTCCAAACCTGTAAGACCTTCGTTCGTCTTCAGAACACAAATTAAAATATTTTTTTTTTTAAATCTGAGAGCTTTCTGAACCTCCGTAGACAGCAAGGGTCCTACCACGTTCAAAATGTAAGGCCATCGATAAAGTAGTCCATGTGACATTAGTGGTTCAATGCAGAGAAGAATTGTTGAATAAAGTTATTATTTTAGTTTTTTTTGCGCACAAAAAGTATTCTTGAAGCTTAATAAAATTACAATTGAACCACTGATGTCACATAGACTATTTTGTTGATGTTTTTGGTACCTTTCTGGGCCTCGAACGTGAAAGGGAACCTGTCTATGGAGGGTTAGAGAGCTCTTGGATTTCATCAAAAATATCTTAATTTGTGTTCCGAAGACAAACAAAGGTCCTACAGGTTTAGAACAACATGAGGGTGAGTAAGTAATGACAGAATTGACATTTTTGGGTGAACCACCCCTTTAAAGCTAGTGTGTTGCCCACATAGACTAGACTCAAGGTTCTAAATATATCTTTGATACCCAAAAATGCTGTCTGGGTTGCCAGTTTTTTGGAAAAGGCAGGGAAAGGCATTGTGGTTTTTGTGGCGTAAAAGTGCTTTTATATAAAACTGAATGTAAAATATTAAAAAAGGGGGAAATGAAGTCTCTATGAGTAATATAGTGCTAACTAAAAGGGGCAGGTGTCCTCACTTAGTTACAGTACACCACTGATGTGAGGAAAGTCAGTTGTTCTGTCGCAACAGTTTATGCGTACAGCGTCAGATTCACAAGTGAGTTTCTAAAAAGTTGACAAAGTATGAGCAAGACAAATAGATGTTCTGTAGACCAGCATTCTACAAATAAACTGCTTCGCTGTTAATTTCCTTTATGCCCCATTGTATTAGCGAGTCATGCTTATCTTCTCAGAACAAGCTGAAGAGCATGTTAAGAGGGTCTTCTCTCATTCTCCCTCTCTGAGCTCTCAGGTTTTCTATAAATAACCCCTTTAGTTCTGCTGTCTCACAGATGAAAGCATCTCAGCTTTTCCCAAGCTCAACTCTGGGGAAATGAGGGGAGTGGGGTAGTTGCTAGGCAGACTAGTTAAAGGAGCCCTGTCACTCAGATACTGGCTTAATTCACTCTTTCTGTGTGCAATGTTTTATCATGATTTCATCTGTCTCACTCAGGATGGAATGAGCTCCTCATTGCGTCATTTTCACACCGTTCGATAGCAGTGAAAGATGGGATACTGTTGGCCACAGGATTGCACGTGCACCGGAACAGCGCCCACAGCGCCGGAGTAGGAGCCATATTTGACAGGTTGGAATGATACCTATTATACTCGTCTACTGAAAATTTGTGGATCACCATTGTGTTTCGAAAGGGCTCACCCCCATGTCATTCCAAATCTAAGACCCCGGTTCATCCTCAGAACACAAATTTCAATGAAATCCGAGAGCTTCCTGACCTTGCATCTTCTAGGCCTTGAATGTGTCAGTTGTGTCTATGCAGGCTCAGAAAGCTCTCGGATTTCATCAAACATAGCTATCTAATTTGTGTTTTGAAGATGGATGCAAGTCTCACCAGTTTTGAATGACATGAGGGTGAGTAATTAATGACAGAATTTTCATTTTTGGGTGAACTATCCTGATAAAAAATATATATAATACTATTATATGTTTTGTTTTTGGTAATATATGAGGATTTGGCTATATAGAACGTATTCAAACAGATGATCACACTAGAAATTTTCATGACAAGGGCAGAAGAGGAACCTTGACATTTCTGGCAGCGGAACGCTGAGACAGAAGGGCAGCGAGGAGCGAGCTTTCTATCGATTTACATCGATATTCATTAAATATGCAGCCGCGCTGGCAACAGAGGTCATGCAGAAATGGTCGAGTGCTCAGACAGAAAATGTTAAAGGAAATCCATTTGTGTGTCATTTACGATGAAATCAAAAAATATGGAGGATATACCCAGTGACGCAAAGGGCTTTGCTCTGTATCTGTGCCCACAAAAACCTGAACAATGCTGTGCAATAAAGCTACCATACCATGATGTTATACTCGATGTATTTACACACTTACAGTTGAAGTCAAAAATGTACATACACCTTGCAGAATCTGCAAAATGTTAATTATTTTACCAAAATAAGAGGCATCATACAAAATGCATGTTGTTTTTTTCTTTAGTACTGACCTGGATAAGATATTTCACACAAAAGATGTTTACACAGGAGAAAATAATAGTTGAATTTATAAAAATGACCCTGTTCACAAGTTTACATACACTTGATTCTTAATACAGTGTTGTTACCTGAATGATCCACAGATGTGTTTTTTTTGTTTAGTGATAGTTGTTCATAAGTCACTTATTTGTCCTGAACAGTTAAACTGCCCGCTGTTCTTCAGAAAAATCCTTCAGGTCCCACAAATTCGTTGGTTTTTCAGCGTTTGTGTATTTTAACCCTTTCCAACAGCTTCTAAAGGCCAATACTAAAAGAAAAAAAAAAAAATATATTTAGGCAAAATAAGAAAAATGTACACATCTTCATTCTGTTCTTAAGTTTTCACCCCCCGGCTCTTAATGCATCGTGTCTCCTTTCTGAGGAATGGCGGGCAGTTTAACTGTTCAAGATAAACAAGGGACTTCAGGTAACAACACTGTATTAAGAATCAAGTGTATGTAAACTTGTGAACAAAAAACAGTTGTGGAACATATTAAGAATCATGTAAACTTTTGAACAGGGTAATTTTTATACTATTATAAAAACAACTATTATTTTCTCTTTTGGACTAATATGTAAACGTCTTTAATGTGAAGTATCTTATTCAAGTCAGTACTAAATAATAAATAACATGCATTTTGTATGATCCCTCTTATTTTGGTAAAATAATTAACATTTTGCAGATTCTGCAACGTGTATGTAAACTTTTGAGTTCAGCTATTGTTACTGAAAATCAAGACAGAAATACTGATAAAGAAATTCATTACTGTAACAAAAAAGTTGCATTAACGGTAATTGGACATTAACATCCCCTGTTAGGTCTGCAGCGCCATGGTTGAAGACTCTCCGCTCTCTGCGCCCAGAGGCTGCTTTAGTGATTAGAATACGACCGACTCCTCTGGAAGAATGGATTCCAGTGTTAATGCAGCTCGCATTAAGATGCGCAGCCCTGATAATGTTTCTTTATCAGGTCCCCTGCTAGTGACAGCCGTGCCACAAATGAAGTGGATGGTTGACTTAAACACTGGGCTGAAGTTCCCCACCCCTCCACTTATTGTTCCAGGAGGCCAATTCAATTAGAGTGTGTTAAGAGTGGGAACGAGGTTGCCTCGCACCAGTGTGTGTGCCGTCACCCGGTCACGCAGAGGCCAAGCCTGTAGGAGGAGACGTCACCCTCTGGATCAGAGGAAGTGATGCCAATCTAGATGTTTTACTGAGCCATTACTGATATTTGACAGTCACTGCCAGTCAAAGCAGTAATGTAGTAATATCTGCCCACATGCGTCTCATTTCCCAACAGCTGATCGTGTTGCAGTGTCCTTCATTTATAAAGATCAATTGGGGCATTTTTAAGCAGTGGAACCTTTTTTATTTTGCTTTTTATTTGAACATAAACATCAAGGTTTTTACAATGACATGTTTGACAAGGGGTATAACTAAAAATAAATAAATAATAGTAATATTACTATGATGACATCATTATTTTACCTGTTTTCAGTCTTAACCTGTGTGTTTTCTCCTATATTTAGGGTGCTGACGGAGTTAGTGTCCAAGATGAGAGACATGCAGATGGATAAAACAGAGCTAGGGTGCCTTCGAGCCATCGTCCTCTTCAATCCAGGTACTACTGTATCACCCCTTATGACGCTACCAGTCCAAAAATAGTTTCTAATGATAAAAATCGAAAGACTTGAAGCTTAAAAGTGCTATACGTCATTTGTTTGACTGCACCAAATCATAAAAACACCATAATACATTCACACAGATTTAGGAAACCCTAGGCTAAATTCCCATACTTGTTTCTCCACAAAAACAACGCTACGGCCAATTATTCTATATTGAAAATGCACATTCCGTGTTGGAATGTCTGTTGTGTTTTTGTCTGTGTGAAGCGCCCACTGCCATTTTAACCAATAGTATTTTGACACCCAGGGTTGCCAGTTGGTGGAAAACTCAGCGTATTAAAGCCATTGAAGGCAGCAAACGAGTCAGAATTCATAAAACATAAACATAAAATTAGTGTTAGGCTCGTTACCTTCCATTGTCAGTTTCTCTCTGTTTGGTGTCCTCAATCTGGCAACCCACGAGAGCATTGTGTCTGAGGAGGAGGTGGCGGCGGCGAAACAATATTTTGAATTTGGATTACAGTACCCATTTCAACCACTAGCTGTCAATATTATATACTCGTTTGCGATGCATTTTAATGCACTTCAGTGGACATTTAAGTTTTTGCAGTCAATTTTGTAAGCAATTCAAATGCTGTCAATCTCTGTATCTGTTGAACATTTTTAATTTTCTTAACACTGGTCTTTGTACACCAGAGCAAACATTCAATCATCAAGAAACGTTCAGTATTTTGAAGATATTGGTTCAGTTCCATTAATGGTGTTTGAGTGCTGCATTGTTCCTCTGGAACGCCGTATGCTCCAAGGATGTGCTGGAGCACGAAAGTACAGTTCCTACTCCAAAACTCAACTTTGTTATGCATCTTCTACTATTTCAGACTCCAAAGGCCTGTCAAACCCAGGTGAGGTGGAGGCACTGAGAGAGAAGGTCTATGCTTCTCTGGAAGCCTACTGCAAACAGAAGTACCCTGAACAACCTGGAAGGTACAAGAACCACTTCCTGTCTTTCTGCACCGCTGCAGAAAGTACCTGGATGATATATGTGACCCTGGACCACAAAACCAGTCGTAAAGTAGCATGGGTATATTTGTAGCAATAGCCAACAATACAATGTGTGGGTCAAAACTATTGGCTTATCTTTTATGCCAAGTAAAGATCATGTTCCATGATGATATTTTGTAAATTTCCTACTGTAAATATATCAAAACATAACTTTTGATTAGTAATATGTATTGCTAAGAAAAATTTTTTTTTTTCAATATTTACTTTTTTGTTGTTGTTTTTTTTGCACCCTCAGATTCCAGATTTTCAAATAGTTTGACATTTGAAATTTAATCAGCTTTTTATGACTGGTTTTGTGTTCCAGGGTCACATATTGCGATATTTTTTTTGAAGAACATTTCACAGCTTCATACTTCTCAAGTCTTGTTTGATTTCAAAGGTCGTCAGATCTTCAGAGTCGCTGTCAGAGAGCTATCAGATTAATTGTATATCTGTCTTTTGTGGGGGGTTTTTGACGTTTGATTGTTTTCACGTGCAGGTTTGCTAAGCTGTTGCTACGGCTCCCTGCCCTGCGTTCCATTGGACTGAAGTGTTTGGAGCATCTGTTCTTCTTCAAGCTCATAGGGGATACGCCCATCGATACCTTCCTCATGGAGATGCTAGAGGCGCCCCACCAAATGACATAATGACATAACGCCCTCCTGTCGCCGGGGGGGGACGCAAGGGTCTGCCACCCCAAAAGACCCCTTAGAAACTGAACACGTGATACCATTTGCCAGAGCGAGGGAACTTTCAAAACGGCCGCTCAACTCAGCGTTTCCAATACACACAGTCATGGCGTCCATGGGTCTGTTTTATACTTTGTATAAAGATATAAATATATATATAAAACACAATAAGAAAAAAAACAACAATGGACTTCAAGCCCACAGACAACAGTGGACACGGGTGTATTAAACTATCCTTCAATGGGTACATGTATAAAAAAAAATTAGATTTGATCAAGGTGCAGTAATTGCAGGAATCGTGTATGTTAGGATATAATGGGTCTTACGGGAGGGATCCACGGCTGTAATCAGCCTCATTCAGGATTGGATGTGGCCATCCTGGGCTGGCGTGTCTGGGCACATGAAGACTTATGGGAGATGATAAAGCGGGTTTCTAACACAAACGTTGTGTTTCCTAATGGGAGTTGCGAATACAATCCTGCCATTTTCCCCTCAAGCAACCTGTTCCCGATAGAATGTTCTTGTAATTACTGTCAAAAGCGAGTTTGCTCTGAACGAAGGAACCGCGTTCCTTGTCCCAGTTCACCCCGAGCAATAAGGACGTAACTTCTGGATCAGACACGAAGGCTGAATTCAACGTCTAATGAGCCACTCTGAGTTTTGGATTATGATCATTCACACTTTTTCATTACGCACTCAACACAAGCTTTTAAAAATCCAATCTGCCTGTTCTCACAGAGCCCAAGAGGACGCTTATAGTGGACATCCCGCCGCCTATAAGTCACCCACTGTGTCTCGGCTGTATACCAATTCACCTCAAGTGGTTTTCCAAACGAGCTTGACACTTGTACAGTTTATTACAACCAATTCAGTATTGGTATCCTGTATTTTTTTGAATGATTTTTTTCAAAACGTGTGCCGTTACCTCTCTTTCAGTCACGGTATATCGAGTCCTTTGTGTCGCCCGTCCACTCCTGCATCTCAGCATTCAGGTCGTGCAAATGTATTATCATTAGGATGTTTCAAAGCACTTAACCTCGTTTCAAGTCCCTTTGTTGTGTTTTTGGGGCTGTCTTTTTGTTTCCAAAATTTGTAATTTGCCATCTTCAGCATTTTCTTTTTTTTTTTTTCTGTATGCTGCTGCTGCTGCTAAACTATGCATTTAGCATTTTGTTTCCCAAAGACTGTCCATAGTGAGGTTGATTTTTAAAAATCTGGCAACGAAGACCACATGTGAACAACGTTACACCACCAGGACCAAGATTCGGGTTTCTAGCAGTTATAGAAAGAGCAGTACTGGTAGGGAATAAAGGCAATGGGAGAGCTGAGGCTTCCACCTAGAGGTGGAGATGCAGCACTGCAACATTACTTGAATTTTGTACAAGTATTTAATCAGATAAAAATAGCACTTTTACGTGATGTTTGTTTTTGTTTGAGTGCAGTCTCACAGGGGTCTTCAGCAATAGCTTGATTTATATCACTCGAGATGGTTTATTCAGAGTGTAGCCCAACCAATTTCAGTCGATACCGTTTATTAGGATGCCTCTCTGAAAGTCAGCTTTTCGTCCTCTTACCCTCATTTCCTTAGCGTGGCAAATTAATTTGTTATTGGCTTTACTAGACTTTTTAATGGATGAGCGTTTTGGATCGGTATCTTGAAGCCATATTCAGGTTTGAGATCAAAACTGTCTCCTGTTGGAAATGGAGTAATGCAGAAATGATAACCTAGATAGAATTAATACATACGCAAATGCTTTATAACATAAAGCTATATTTTGTCTATATGTAAATGTGTGTATATTTCTAAATATGAAAGTATATAAATCCATTCTTTAAATGTTGTTAAGGGAGCCAAGCGTTTTTCTTAAATTGACTAAAACCAGGCCTAATTGCACTGTTATATTCTCAGATACTAGAAATGTTTTTAATTGCTGAAGCTTTTGTGTTCAGCCTTGAAATACACACACAAAAGAGAAAAAGGAAAATTTTAGACTAATACCAGCAGTTGAGAGCCCTAAGAGAAGATTGTGCACCAGCTCCTTGACTTATGAATCATTTTATGTTCACGAAACCTCAAATATCTTGTTAGTGAAAAAAAGAAATCGAAAGGAACCTGTTGCTTAGCCACTTTTTTCCCTTTTAAACTAGCGAGGATAAACTTTGACCCTGACACAGTCACCGCTTAAGTCGTCACAGAGACAGGACCTTTTAAAAAAACGTTGAGAAAATTATAGGAAAAAATCTATTTTTGTACAAATGTAATTTTATCCCTTGCTTATATATCCTCCCTTCCTTCCTCTTTCTGTGGGCTGTTGTATACATTGTGTAAATGTTGATTTGAAGCGGGAAAAATTCAAATCAGAGCTTTTGGAAGTGGATTGTGTGAGGGATGATGTCAACTCCGACACCTTCGCCCTTTTCACCTTGCCTTTTGGTTTCCTTCTTTCGCCATCTCAAAGAGAAGGACTGTCCTCTCATCATATTTTGTCTTATTTTTAAGGAAATGAAAAAGTCATCTGTTCTACTTTGTGGGCTGTTCTTTGATGTTTTGTCTTTCAATCAAATTAAACGTCTAATTAAAAAAAACACGATGCGTGTTATGTCTTCACTAAACTAGTTGGAACCAGTGTAGTAAGGAAGTTTTTGCCTGATGGGATAAAAAATAATGCGTGAAAGTCGTGGTACTCTCGATAATGGCGGGAGACGCGGTGACGCGCAAGAGAAGAATTGTCGAATAAAGTCGTAATTTTAGTTTTCTTTGTGCACAAAAAGTATTCTCATAGCTTTGTAGAATTACGGTTGAGGCACTGATGTCACATGGACTATTTTAACGATGTCCTTACTATCTTTTTGAGTCTGGGAACATCTGAGGTACATTGCTGTCCATGCAATCTCTCAGATTTCAATCAGGGTTGCCAGGTTTTCACAGCAAAACCTGCCTAATTGCTACTCAAAACTAGCCCGAAACTACGTTTGAGAGGGGTCCCCAGTAAAAATCGCGTTCTGGGGGTTAAAATACACATTTTTTTTGTCTGGGTTCCCCTGATAAATTTGTATTTCAGGGGCTAACTATAATGATATAATTGGGGTCGCTTCAACCCGTGGACATCAAAAACAAGCGGCAATAGTGTTAGGTCACGTTCACACTGTCTGTTTTTGAGATTGACAACCGTATTTACTTACAGGTTGTGAGTCCTGAAAATTTACAGGTGTGAGTTCGGTTATTGAATACGGTTGTCACACCCGTAAATAACCGTTTTGTGTGTGAACGCAACCGTATTAAGGACTCAAATACGGTATTGACAGCCTTATTTGCTGCTGTGTGAACGTGGCCTTAAAACAGCCCAATTCCGCGGGAAAACCACGGACTTGGCGACACTTATGTTCCAAGGTTGAACGAAGGAACTACATGAGGGTGAGTAGGTGAAAACAAATAAAAGGTCAAGTAGTGCAAGAACAGAACTGTCTTAAAGAGGAATTTTAATGTTTTATTGTGTTGGCTTAGACAGTAATGTTTAATAAATACATTGAAATATCCATTCGAAGTCTATTTTTAACGCAAAAAAATAGTGCATTACTTATAGGCTACGCTCACATTTCTAGTCAATAAATAATAAAATATTTTCATTTTCTAAATGTTTAGGGGTTTTTTCGTGGTCTTCATGTGCTTCAGTTCTGCTGGTTGTTCTAAGGCTATCGCAGTAAGATCAACAGTTGCTCCATCTTTGCTTTTTCCACCTCTGGGCTCATCTGCAACTCCTGACCCTTCTTGTCCTGTGAAGTCAAAGAAAGAAATGAAAAAAGGACTAAATGAATTAGCTGCTGGTACCACAATCAATCAAAAACACTTCTCATTTAAATGTTTCTATCTTGACCGGTGAAGGTAATGAGAGAGGTGTTAGAGACTTGCTCCAATCTTGCATGACATTTGTCTGATGCGATTACAGTGGCACATTACAGTGGATCATTGAGGGAGAATAATCAAAGATCACTACTGGTTATCCCTACTGGTTACTGACCATGCAGCTGTAATGACCTAAACCAGACCAGCTAGACTTTCCGGCAGAGATGTTCACATGCTCTAATTAAACACTCTTCTTTTCCTGTCAATCATTAGGAAACATTTTATGGATTTATGAGTCTATTAATCACTGTCAGAACATCTGCTGAATTTGCTCAGCAGAATGCTAATGTTCAGATATCCACAGAGGGATCTTCAGTGAACTCCAATAAGTAGCTCAAAGTTTAGGGCTATTCATAGAATCAATCAAATCCTAACCAGGGAGGGCCATTAGGGAAATACAGTTGAGGTCAAAAGTTTACATACATCTTGCAGAATCTGCAAAATGTTAATTATTTTAGCAAAATAAGAGGGATCATACAAAATGCATGTTATTTTTGATTTAGTACTGACCTGAATAAGATATTTCACATAAAAGATGTTTACATATAGTCCACGAGAGAAAATAATAGTTGGATTTATTAAAATAACCCCATCCAAAAGTTTACATACACTTGATTCTTAATACTGTGTTGTTATCTAATGATCCACAGCTGTGTTTTTTGTTTAGTGATACTTGTTAATGAGTCCCCTGTTTGTCCTTAACAGTTAAACTGCCCATTTTTCTTAAGAAAAATCCTTCAGGTCCCACAAATTCTTTGGTTTTTCAGCATTTTTGTGTATTTGAGCCCGTTCCAACAATGACTGTATGATTTTAAAATCCAACTTTTTGCACTGAGGACAACTGAGAGACTGCAACTGAGGCAACTATTACAGAAGGTTCAAATGCTCACTGATGCTTCAGAAGGAAACACCCCTGGCTCTTAACGCATTGTGTTTCCTTCTGGAGCATCATTGAGCATTTGAACCTTCTGTAATAGTTGCAACCGTGTCCCTCAGTTGTCCTCAGTGTGAAAAGATGGATCTCAAAATCATACAGCCATTGTTGGAACGGGTTCAAATACACAAAAATTCTTAAAAACCAAGTACTTTGTAGGACCTGAAGGATTTTTCTAAAGAACAACAGGACAAACTGTTCAGGACAAACAAGGGACTATAACTTAACAAAAAAACAGCTGTGGATCATTCAGGTAACAACACAGTATTAAGAATCAAGCGTAATGAACATTTTGCAGATTGTGCAAGGTGTATGTAAACTTTTGACCTCAACTGTACATGTGCTATAAATTACTATTTTGAGTAATATTCACATCATGTGACTTTGCAGCAGTCACAAAGATACAGATACAGCAATTCATGTAGCACAGCACTGATTAAGAATGTGATTTCATTCTCATTTCTTACCTTAGGCGTCTTGCGGAGGTTGGGAGAGAGCTTGAGGCTGGTCAAATGGCCATGGCCGTCACCCACGATGATGATGGGATGGACAGGGTTGAATTGAATTTTAAAGAGCTTGGTCTTCCTGGACACCACTTTTTGCTGGCACAGAGCCTCATATTTGTTGATGCTGAGGTCAAACACGTGAACCTGAGAGAGGAGCAAGCAGTTTTAGTCTTCGCATTAATCTACATTGCATGAGTTTATGGTTTGATATTTTGTTATTATTAGACAAAATAGAAATTGTCTTAGTCTTTGCAGAAGTTGTGGATTTTACTATTGTGTATCTACAGAGGAGTCGGTTGTGCTGTTTACCTTTCCTTCAGTGGTGACAGCAGCAAAGACAGTGGAGGAATATGGAGCCCAGGCCACATCTGTCACCGCAGCTCCAATTTCCAATTCAAATGTGAACATGGGAAACCTGTGAGAGACATGTATTGTTACTCGTATAAACTACTATTCAGTCTAAATGAAGCTCTAACAGAAACTAGTTTCTGAAAGAACAAGTAACAAGGTAGTATTTTTAGAGGTTGGCAAAGGCTGCAGTAGACATAGTGCTGCAAGAAAACAGTGCTCATACTTCATAGTTTGATCCCAAATTTTGACCATACAGTCCCAGCTGCAGGAGATGAAGACGTCAGGATGGAAGGGATTCCACCTCACACAACTCACACCCATGAAATGGGCATCATATGTCTCCACAAACCTATTATAGAGTTTGGAGCCCTGTGAAACACAAACTCATTATTGGTTAAATTACCATTACAACACTCTTGCTCCTGTTATACTGCTTAACTATCCACTGGTGGTTATGAATAACATTTGCAGAGATCAACACCATTTTTCTTGTTGTATAAATCCTGCAGCATCTGTTTATCTTTAAGGGCTGTTGCCTTAACATGACGCAAACATGCTTATTGCTAGAGCTGTAGAAGTGAAAGATGTTGGTGTTTGCATGCAATGTTTGTCATTTAGAACAAAACGAGACATACAAAGCAAAGTACAGCATACAGATGAGAGACGAAACTGTCTGGTCTGTCAAAATGAAGAGTTTGAACGCTAGTCTACACCTGGCTGAAAAATATAAAGAAGGAAAGACAGAGACGGAATGTAGAGCAGGATGTTTACAGGGCATTTGTTAATTGAAATATATAGATTAAAAAAAAAAGTTTGGTTGATTGGCCTTGGTTTAAATAATCATCTTGCCTGTGATGGTTTTAGAGGGTTTGCACTTACGTCACGGTTTGGTCAGTTACCCAGATGTGCGGCCATACTGGCGATACTTGGATGTAAGCAACAGCATGGATTGCATGGTTTATGTACTACTGAATACGTGTTCAGCTAATTTATGCTGTCTAAACCACGGAAAAAAAAACGTGGAAGCTGCTAAATCATATAGAGAAGGACTTGGTAAGCAGAAAAGGACACAATATTTTGACAAACTAAAGTTAATTAGGTGGTAAAGATACACACGAGCAGTATTAATTAAGCTGTTAGCCTAATATTTCACCTACCTGACTGGAAGGGATAAGAACAAACATGTTATCAAGATTCTTGCCCTAGAAATGCTGGTTCAGTTTGGCAAACTACAAAAAGACAGTTTTTTGCACTCTTCTCCTTGATTTGTTATAACTTTTGGAAGTCTATAGTACTCTAAATGTTTTTCCCGGTTTGACCGATTAGTACAGCCCAAAACATCACAATAACTGACCATTTTCAGCAGCAATAATCAGCAAAATATGCAAGTTTTGTTCAGCTCATTGGCATTGTTTACATTCAGTGCCACCACTATAGCCGATGACGCATCATGAAAACACTCAATATGACTCACCTTGTGAATCTTTCCATACTCCGTGCCAACAAGAAAATTTGAGTCCTTTTGTTTGTGAAAGTCCAGGGACGTTCCAACTACACCCATAATGAAAATGTCTTCAGTGAGTATGACAATACATTAATGCATGCAATTTTTTTTTTACATCATTAGTACACTTATTCAGTTTGACATTATCCTTCTGTTCTGTGTGATTTCTAAAAAACTGAACATAATTGGAACTGATAAGAAGATCCTTTAAAAAACTCATTTAACAAAACATTTACTAAAAGTCCACATTCTTTTTATGGTGAAACTGAATTATCATTAAACCTCAACAGGTAATCTATGAATAAAACACTGTCATGGACAGCTTAATGCACCAGCTTTAGCAAAATCACATTTATGTCGGTATTACACTACCAGTCAAAAGTTTTTGGACAGTAAGTTTTTAATGTTTTTTTAATTCTCTTCTGCTATCTAAAATACACAAAATCAGTAATATTGTGAAATATTTTTACTATTTAAAATAACTGCTTTCTATTTGAATATATTTTAAAATGTAATTTATTCCTGTGATCAAAGCACATTTTTTTCAGGATTCTTTACTGAATAGAAAGATGCAAAGATCAGCATTTATCTGAAAATAAAAACCTTTTGTAACGTTATACAATATACTACTCAAAAGCTTGGAGTCAGTATTTTTTATATATTTATTTATTTTAGATATTACTACTTTTATTTATCAAGGGTGCTTTAAATTGATCAAAAGTGATGATAAAGACATAATGTTACAAAAGATTTCTATTTAAGATAAATGTTGTTCTTCTGAACATTCTATTCATCAAAGAAACCTGAAAGTTTCTTTTCAGCATAATAATAATAAATGTTTTTTGAGCAGCAAATCAGAATATCAGAATGCTTTCTGAAGGATCATGTGACTGGAGTAATGATGCAAAAAAATCAGCTTTGAAATCACAGGAATCAATAATATTTTGAAGTATATTTAAATAGAAAACAGTTATATTAAATAGTAAAAAAAAAAAAAGAGACTTTTTTTTTTTTTAAATACACTTACTGTCCAAAACCTTTTGACTGGTAGCGTATGTACAGGAAAGATGGGTAAAGTTGTTTTATTATTGAATTACTGATGATTTCTGTGTCTGTGATTACATTGTCTATACTACATTGTGAATATAGTCACAGCTGAATGGCCCTTGTCCTTATACTAAAAGAAAACCCCAATCACATCATCACTGCATGTTTTTATAAACATCATTGTGTTCATATTGGCTGTGCGTTATTAAATACTTTCAATATTACTTTTAATATTTTAGTATTACATACTTATAATTACTGACCAGGCTGGTAAGGTGGTTCATACCTGTGAAAAAGACATCCTTACGGTCATCAGGAATTGTGTCTGGGACTGGGAGCTTGATCATGTCTGTGAAGACTAGTTCATGCTAAAAACCAAATGACTGGCATCAATCAACCTCATACAGTAATGACTTGCTTTAGAGTCAACATTTAGACATTTCCTTCCGTACCTTTACCAGAGTCCAAGACACCACTCGTCCATCGGCAGACACAGAGATGAAGTTGTGATTACTGTCCAGATCATCTTTCTGCCACTTTACCTGTAATGAAGACAGCCAAGACTTTCTTATCAACCAAGCGTCACAAAAACTACATCCTACAATACTGAGAAAGAACCGAGAAGTACACTACCATTCAAAAGTTAAAATTTGGTTGTGTACTGCACATTTTGGTAAATATGTAGACATAGTACTGCAATTACTGCATATTACAAAACTAGTAAGAGCAGAATGGTACTAATTCTAAACACTGTATATATCATACTATAGGTAATGAAGGTTTACCATTATTGTTTTAATTAACTCCATGGTCACATCTTCATCCATACCTGCATCACAGCGCCTTTATGTTTACCAGGGCTGGCTCTGCTGTTATAAATGGGCTGATCAGTCTTTTTCTTCAGGTTGTACACTGCAACACAGCCGTCATACAATCCCACAGCCACCAGGTGGGACAGATGTTCATGGATGTCTATACACATTACGCCTGAGGCTGTGCTAAAGATGAATTCTGGGTAATTGGGGTTCCTCAGAGTGTAAAAGAGAACCATGCCACCCCCCTGTTGAGTGAATTTATCTAAAAGGAAAGATGAAACTCATTTCAGAGTCATTAAACTTTCAAATAAGCGGGTGGATATGGTAAATAGTAAACGTACGTGACCCAAGACCAACAGCAAACAAATCATTGTGTTTGTGATCCCTAGAAATAACCAAATACAATTATGTACTGAAAGAAGTGTTTTTTTATTTAACTCAAAAACGGCTGTTTGTTTTTTAAATACTGTGTGAACCTCACCAGCAGAGGGCAGTCACAGACAGACTTTTGGCTTCTGCATACTCGAATTTCCACAGGGGGAGAAGAGTGCCCTTCTCTCCTCTAAATTCATCTGAGGGATCTTCAAAGTACTTCAAATCTGAGTATGGATATAAAGACATGTATATAAAAAAAGGCAAGCTCTTTTTTTTAACAGCAGTGAAAAATGATTTCTTATAATTACCATATAAAAAGTCTGCATGCACATTGTGATACACCTCACCCTCCATGTTTCTGGCCATCTCAGCCAGATGGGATAAATCATACATATCCTGTAAGCGCAAGAGTTTTAATTCGTTATAAAACATAAGTCATTTTCTAGATGGAAGTGTATGTTGGCCTACTTTGTTACAAATACCACCTTAATTTGTGAATCATCTGTTTCTTCTTCATCCTCTAGGGCTTCTTTTTCAGACTGACTGCTTGATTTGATTACCCGGCTCTTAATTTCTTTCTCATAGTAATCATAGATTTCCGACTGCAGAAAGAGCAGGGCATGCTAATATTATGTGTCCATATTCACCGTAGTACAAGCACAGTTCTATTCTACTGCAGGTCTAACACAAAAAGCTGATCAAAATCATTCACTAGCAAATTAAAAGATGTTCTTACCTGACTCGCTGTAGCGCCGAAGTTGGTGAACTTGGTGGACTTTTGTGGACGTGGGCTGGTTTGAGTTGCTTTATCCTGCAAAACATCATTAAAAAAAGACAAATAGTAATGTACTGTAATAGTGAATAGTTATATAAGTAACCCATAGGGCCAAGACTCTTCCCCTGCTAAAGAGAATATTCAATCCCAGCTTCCAGATATAACTGATGTGTAATGATGTGTGTTGTCACTGTTTCATTTTCTGTTGATAGAAATGAGATGATAATACGTAATATTATAGTAAATAAGTTATATGAATATACAGGTGATATGGCACTGGTTATCAGGTTCAATTTTCTGCTTTTTCACATCCGTAGCAAGCATTTTGATAGGAAAGGATGATGAATATGAAAAAAAAAAGGAAAAGACGCATACGAAAATTTTGGACTCAGCGTGCAATGACCTTCATACAATACCAGTCAAAATTTTTGAACAGCAAGATTTTTATTTCTTATTTCTGCTCACCAAGCCTGCATGTCTTTGGTCCTAAGTACAGCAAAACAATGTTAATCTTTACTATTTAAAATAACTGTTTTCTATTTGAATATATTTTAAAATTTAATTTATTCCTGTGATTTCAAAGCTGAATTTTAAGCATCATTACTCCAGTCACATGATCCTTTAGAGATCATTCTAATATTGTGATTTGCTGCTCAAAAACATTTATTATGATTAAGTTGAAAACAGCTAAGTAGATTTTTTTATGTTTCTTTGATGAATAGAAAGTTCAGTAGAACAGCATTTATCTGAAATAAAAATCTTTTGTCACACAATAAATGTCTTTATCATTACTTTTGGTCAATTTAAAGCACCCTTGCTAAACAAAAGTATTAATTCTATAATTTCTTTCACAAAAATAAATAAATTAAAAAAAAAAAAAAAAGATACTTAACTCCAAGCTTTTGAATGGTGCAGTGTACAGTTATACTGTTATGATGTACTGTAATCTTACAAATGCTTTTTATTTCATGTGACACTGAACACTGGAGTAATGAAGAAAATGTAGGTCTGATCACAGAAATAAATTTCATTTCAAAGTATATTCAAATAGAAATCAGTTATTGTAAACAGTAAAAATATTTGACATTATTACTGTTTTTGCTGTATTTTGGATCACTAAATGCAGGCTGAGCAGAAAAATCTTCCTGTTCAAAAACTTTTGACTGGTAGTGAACAAAGAGAGTCTCAGAATAATAATAAACAATACATAAGTTAGTGGATCATTTGTGTAAACAAAGTTAATAATTATGTTGGCTTGAGAGAGTCATGACTCTTCAACTGTCAAAAACTGTCAAAAATTCCAATCAAAACAGACACACTATCTCTTCTCAAACCAACAAAAACTCTGTTTATAAACTTTTCTCATCTAGTTTGCTTACCCTATACTATCGTTATCATACCTCTTTAGATTTTACCGTCTCAACTTTGCTTTCATCTTCTGTAGACATGTTTTGCTTTCAGCTGCTCGCGTCTTGGAAACTGACGTGACGTCAATGCGCAATTGCGCATGCGCATGAGATGATCCAGACCTGTGGCTCAAGAACTGTAGAGCAGTCCTTTTGTATTATGACAGTAAGTTAACCTCTGCTAATTTGTTTAACTATTTTGTTTAACTTGAATACTGAAGTGGTAGGGTAAATGATGAAGTTGTGTTTGCATTTATCTTGAGGCGGGGCTTCGTTGTGAATCTTCGAATCGGTTCTTTTGAATAGTTCGAATGGTACTGTACACGTCGTGTTTCAGTTACGCAGTTCATCGAGAGATTTCATATCTGTATGAAAGAAATAAAGCTGAGACATAGCACCGTTTTGAAATTCAGTTAAACTGTCTCAAAGTAATGCCCATATGGCAGAAATCGACCCACCTAAGTTTGATTACATTGTGTTTTAGTTTAGTAGATATTAGATAAAATATTAAACAAACGTGTTTTGTGTAAGAAGTTCACCTTTGGTCTTTGTTGATCTGTACATTTTTGTCTTTTCATGTTAACAGACATGAGAGAGGAACTTGAGCAGTTTTGCGATGACATCAAGCAATACTCAGGTGAAGTAACATTTTCTGCATTATTAGAATCGCAATATTATTCTTTAGATGTTTTATTTATTTTTCTCATGTTGTTAATCTATAGTACACAATAGCCTACTTTCACTGAGGTTTGCAGAAATAATGAGGATGTACAACCAGGAACTGTTATGTTGCAGGCAGTGAGTAGAGAACGAATACAAAGATGGTGAGTGAACACACTTATTAACACACCAAGAAAAAAAATTGTTTTGTTTTGTTTTGTACTGTCCACAGTTTTTTTATTTATTTATTTATTTTTGTATAATACTTATGTAGCCAATTGAATTTAGGTTAAAAACAGGGAAAAGGTCCTGTAATTTTTTTAGTGAGAATTTTTATAGTAAACCTATTATGTTGCCAATTAATCATATATAATATATTCCTGTGATGAATTTTCAGCATCCATTTATTTCAGTGTCATGCGATTTTTTTTTCATTATAGTATGCTGTAGCATTTATTTAACATTTTTTGTAAAAATGTAGAAGTCTTTACTTTAACTTTTAATGAGTTTAATGCATCCTTGCTGAAAAACAGTATTAAAAAAATATATATACGTTTGTATTGAACAATTATTGAGCAATAGATTTTGTGTGACAATAAATCATACAAGTCGTTTATTTTGATTTAAAATCTTATGAATGTATGAGGTGGCAAGGGGGGCTTTTACCCCACATGACACACAGCATTGATATAAATACATTGCTAAAGTGAGTGTTTTGAACATTATTAAACATTACTAAATTAATCATTAAAAAAACATTATTTTAGCTAAAGTTTGTACTATTTTCCACCTGTTCATTAAAATGTTAATATAATTTTTTTTTTTTTCATTAAAATATGTTTTTGTATATGTTTTAATGTTTAAAATATTTTTTTTTTCAAATACAGAAACAAAATAATTTTAAAAAGATTTTGAAAGCATTGAAGGAGATCCACAATATTTAATATAGCTGTACAGTAGTAACATCAAATGATATTTTATTATACTATACGATTAATATCATGTTTTTAAATATGATGGTTTCATTTTAAACATGATGATTATCTCTAAGATGGACGCCCAACATAATATATGATATTTACCATCTGGATATAACCACGTCATGTCAACAAATGGAAAAATCAGCCATCTATTAATTATCATGTTAATCATTGAGACTTTTAGCCCCGCTGTACCCTATATATTGATTATATATTATACATATGATTCAATTACATTGTATGATTATATTTACATAGTAAGCTACCCCAATCTGCCCAAGCAAAATGTTGTAGTAAGTACAGCTAAACAAAACAGTAAATTGTATTGTAGTTTATAGCTTGAGAAATTACACTTCGAAAGAAGACAAAGAATATATTCACCTTATTTCATTTTATAATCACACACAAAAAAACTACTATAAATATCTATACCAATATGTCTAAACAGCATTGTTTTCCTTAAGCACAGTAATATGTTTACTTTATCAGTTGTAGAGATGACATTGTGCTGGATACAGGTAAAAAAATTCTTTATTGAGTCACAGGTCATGTCCAAAGTGACTAAATGCAATACAGATAGAATTCCTCATGCGGCCCTTGTCATCACTGCAGTGCACTGGAAATCCGGCCAAGAACAAAGGAACAGAGAGAGTCCAGATGCAGAGGATGGGTTAATGCCAAACCATCATCCACATTGAGCAGGAAAAATAAAACACTCTTAAAGTACTATCACCTACTGGAGACACAGTTAATAAGACCACAGAACAGAGGTAAACATATCAAAGAACAGAGAAGCTGCAAGTATGTACAAAGTGTCAGATACAGAAACATCTCAAGGCTCTAAATACATCCAGTCTGCTTTTGGTCACGAGATAGAAGGTTATGGCATATTCACTTCACAGCAACGCTCCTCCTTGCATAAGTTGTGTCATTAAAACCACATAACGATAATTAAAAACTGAATGTGTGGTACCAGATAAGAATAGTTGTTTCAGAATGAACATCTGTAGATTGTGTAATTGAAGTCTACTAGAAACCTTTCCTTTTAACTGCTCTGACCAATCAACTGCTCCATCCCGATATATTGTAGTTTTATTTATACGTAAGCACCAAAACTGATATGAACAGATGTGTTACAGGTAGTTACAGCTGTGGGAATAAAGTGAGCTTTTGGCATACGTTATGTTTGCAACTGCTATAAGCTTTCATAACAAAAAGAGTAAGTTTTATTGTTAGCACTGCCTAGACAACATTGAGCCACTTGAAAGCCACTGAAAACCATAAAGTCTGACAACTAGCTTAGCGACTATAACACAATGAATTGTTTTAATTGCAGATTTAACAATTGCATTTTTGTGCTGTACAGAAATAAACATGAAACAGTGGATGTTCAGAACATCCTTCTGCCAGACAACACATTTCATACATGGAGGTTCGATTTGACATTGGTAAGTCTTTGAGGCGTTGACAGCTGAAACCTCTTGTCGGCAAAAGAATGGAGTGAAGCTGCAAACTGTTCGTATAAATGCCACAAATACAGGCAGAGAAATGTAATACTCCAAAGATTTGTTAAAATGGCCACTTATAATGTGTCCAAGGCGTTCTGCTGGCTTCAGAAAGTGTGCAAACCACTGACAGACAGATAAGTGTCATTCTACAAAACTTACAGGAAAAAAAACTAAACAAAAAGACAGGAACGCTCTCTTTGTCCTAATAGGTCTGTGGAGTTCAAACAAAGCTGCCTAGATTTACAGACTGGTTAAAGTTTTGCTGAATGCTTAAACTGAAGAACGAGAGCTGGTGGCAAGGCAGAGAAAAAGTGACTGCTTTAGTGCACGAGCGGAGAGAGGCGTGCTGTGTTAGGAGAGGGTATGTCGGGCTAGGGCGCTTTCGCCGGTCCTCTTGCTGAGCCTTGATGTCAGTGTGAACGGCCTAGCGTGACCTTTCAAATGAAAAACAAAAAAGTCTCTCACCCCCCCCACAAACAAAATGAAAAGTACAAAATTAAAAAAAAAACAAAAAAAAAAAAAGAAGATAAAGTAAATAAGCTTGAGGCTTAGCAGTCGCTCTTCCAAAGTTTGATGGTTTTGTCGTTTTCTAGTGCTGCTGATGCGATGATGTTTTCTGTAGGATGACACGCGGTTGAGATCACCACATCTACAAATCAAAGAAACGGGATGAGATTATTTTCAAACAACAGTAGAAGGGCACTTCTATACACTTTTATACAGCTGAAGTCAAAAGTTTACATACACCTAAGCAGAATCTGTAAAATGTTCATTTTACCAAAATAATATATATTTTTCACATAAAAAACGTTTACATACAGTCCACAAGAGAAAATAGTAGTTGAATGATCCACAGCTTTTCCATGAGTCTCTTGTTTGTAGTTAGTTCTTAAGAAAATCCTTCAGGTCCCACAATTTCTTTTTTGTGTATTTGAACCCTTTCCAACAATGACTGTATGATTTTGAGGTCCATCTTTTCACACTGAGGACAACTGAGAGACTAACTATTACAGAAGGTTCAAATGCTCACTGATGCTTCAGAATGAAACAAAATGCATTAAGAGCCAGGGGGTGAAAACTTTTTAAATTTGAAGATTAGGGTAAATTTAACGTATTTTGTGTTTCGGGAAATACGCAAGTATCTTCTGTAGCTTCTGAAGGGCAGAACTAAATGAAAAAAATATATATTTAGGCAAAATAAGAAAAATGTACACATCTTCATTCTGTTCAAAAGTCTTCACCCCCCGGCTCTTAATGCATCTTGTTTCCTTCTGAAACATTAGTGAGTGTTTGAACCTTCTGTAATAGTTGCATGAGTCCCTCAGTTGTCCTCAGTGTAAAAAGCTGGATCTCACAATCATACAGTCATTGTTGGAAAGGGTTCAAATACACAAAACATGCTGAAAAACCATAGAATTTGTGGGACCTGAAGGATTTTTTTAAAGAACAGAGGCCAGTTTAATGTTCAGGACAAACAGAACCTCATGAACAACTATCACTAAACAAAAAAACAAAACAAACAAAAAAAAAAAAACATAGCAGTGAATCATTCAGAGAACAACACAGTATTAAGAATCAAGTGTATGTAAACTTTGGAACAGGGTCATTTTTATAAATTCAACTATTATTTTCTCTTGTGGACTATATGTAAACTATATCTTTTATGTGAAATATTTTACTCACGTCAGTACTAAAAAAAAAATAACATGCATTTTGTATGATCCCTCTTATTTTGGTAAAATAATTAACATTTTGCAGATTCTACAAGGTGTATGTAAACTTTTGACTCCAACTGTATATAGACAGAGTAAGAAAGAAAGAGATAGAGCGAGAGAGTGTGTGTGTGTGTGTGTGACTCCACTTAAGTGGAATTAGCAGAAAGTGTTTAAACTAGGGCTTAAGCATCTAGTTTCAAAATTCCAACTTCCTGATCCTACCTGTGTGCCCCTGTAGTTTCTGTACGATCTCCTTGGTCTGAAGGTTCCAGATATAGACCATGTTGTCCTCTGAGCCGGAGACAATCCACTAAAGAGAAAGCAAATCTTTAAAACCTTTCGATTTGGGCTGCGTTGATAAATCAGATTTTCCAAATGCATTGCGATTCTCTGGAGTCAATTCTCTAGGCTAGTTTTTAAATGCTTAAATGCTCACGAAGAGGAACAAGCAGCTTGTGTGTTAGGCTGAGGTATGTAAGTGGTTAAATGTACTTGCACCTAAGCTTTTATGCTTTTAGGTTCAAGTTCTAAAGCACGCACTGCCATCTGCTGTTAAAATCCAAGCTCAGAATTGTTTCAAGAGAGAATTTGCATAATCGGAGAATCGATGCACGAATAACAGTTGCAGCTCTATTTTCCACCAAAATGTGAAAAAAACAGTAAACTAAACTATTGTGTTTAGTGTGATGTGCTGCGCAGCTGATTAGTATATAGTGTAGTTCCAACATACCTTTCCACCAGTGACAGAGAAATTAGCAAATATGCAGTACTTTTCGTTTTTATGGCCGGTATATGTTTTCAAACACTAAAAGAGAGAAAATTATATTGTTATACACAGATTAAGCATTATTTTTATAAATTAAAATAATACCCCCAACTAAAAAAAAAACCTTACCTTTCCTTTGCTGTAGTCCCAAAGCTTCAAAGTGCTAAAACACAAAGGGAATGCAAGTGTCTTTTCAAAGGCCATGGATAAAAAGATTTTTTATTAAAGAATGAGCAGCATAAAAGACTTAAAATAATACGCAGTCTATGACTCACTTATCCAGAGTGGCAGCCAGGATGTATTTGCCATTGGGGGAGAACTTCACGAATGACACAGGTGGGTTGTCGTCATCTAATGAATATTTGCACATATATACATTATAATGCTGTTTATTCTTTTATTCTCTTTACTCTTATTAAGTATGTTGTAATTAAGTTGGCTTAATGTTATGCATGCTTTATAAAAACAAGTTTCACAAACACTTCAGAGGAACAAACTGTTGCTTCTGAAACAAGTCTGAACAAGTGCTTTTGTGTAAAAGACTGGTCAACTTACCGATGAGTGTTTTAAGGCACTGTCCTGATGCTGTGTCCCAGATACGGCTGTTTAAAATTCACATATAAGCATTAATATGAATCTAAATATGCTAAATATGAATCTGACATTTTAAATATTTTCAAAGCTAAAGTTCACTCACCAAAGTCCATCATAACTGCTGGACACAATCAATGAGCCATCTCTGTTGAAATGAACCTACAACAAAACAAGAAATATTTATAAATCAAAAAAGAAAAGATAAAATATATCACCCATTGTACACAGTTGTGATTATGATTATCTGGTCATTAAGTATAAAAGAACTCACCGCAGAGACAGGGTCTGAGTGTGCTGGCAGCGTCTTGAGACATTTGCCCGTTTTAACATCCCAAATCCTCACGCTCTCGTCAAACTGCCACGGAGATAATAATTAACATGTTTGCCTAAATTAACAAAATGGTGAAATAACAAATGATTGTGAATGGACTTACAGATCCAGAAACGATGAGGTTGGACTGGGGGTTGAAGTTACAGCAAAATACATAGTTGCTGTGACCCTTCAGTGTCTTTAAACACTTCCCCTGGTGATATAAAGAAACAGAATAGTTGAAAGCTCTATATATATAACTTTAATACTCAGAGGTTAAGCTTCGTCTTGTGCTGTTGACTTACAGAGCTCACATCCCAAATTTTCAGTGTCTTGTCATCGGAAGCTGAGACCAGAAGGTTGGAGTCAGAGGACCAGGCCACATCCGAGATGCCCTGCAGGTGAGGGAAAACCAGGTCACATTAGATACCTCATAAAGTAAAATCAGCACTATTCTTAAAAGATGGATCTTTTGTGGAACTCACAAGTTTGTGTCCAGATATCGTCTTTTCAAACTTGCCATCATATGCACCCCATATTTTGATCAGCTTATCAGCAGCTGGATAAAAGGAAGAAAAACAAAAAAAATTGTACAACTTTTTCACTACACAGCTACTGAGCTATATCAGTTTCCCAAGGAGGGTTTAAATTCTTTAAAAACTATTAAATCATAAAATGTTAAATTAAATAAAATACATACGTCTGCCATCAAAATAAAATTGAAATTGCCATATGGCATGCATGATTATCAAATTGCAAAAGGTTGCGATCTGAACTCATTACAACCACTCTATAAAATTTTTGTGGACAGAGGTTTTTAGCATTTTACAAGATTTGTAATGAAAAGCAGTTGCAAACCTTTTTCTTAACCAGTCAGAGACTTAAAGGACCGTGCAATTATTTTCTAAAATAAAAGCATGGAGGTTTAATGTTTTAAAGTTAATAATCTAGGACATTTTAGTATTCCAACTTGCAGTGTAAAATAATATTATTATAATAATTATAATTTTACACTCATGTGTAATCGTATTATTTCAAGAGAAATAATATAATATAAAAACTACTTGATTCTTATCACTGAAGGAGGTTTAAGTTGTGAGTGTGTTCTTTTTGACCAAATTCTGCAGGCCTATATATAAAAATACTATGGAAGTCAGTGGCTACCAACAACTGTTTGATTACAACAAAATTGCTTCTGTTATGTTTTGTGAAGAAATATTCATAAACATCAGTGTAAATGATCTTTAAAGCAATAGTTCACCCAAAAATGAAACTTGTAATAAGACTTGCTAATCTTCAAAACACAAATGAAGATATTTTTAATAAAACCTGAGAGATTTCAGTACTTCCATTAAAAGTCCAAGTATTTAATCCAAGCCTTATGAACAGATACAATAGCTTTATGCAATGAGCAGATTTAATTTAAGCTTTTGTTTACATCTAAACACACATACATAGAGCAAATGTGATATGCCCTAGATATTTGTGTTGATCATTTTTCAGATGAAAATAAAACCCTCAAATAGATCAGTTAAGTTGGGTTTCATTCCTGTAGGGTTTCACTAAAATAATCTTACTTTGTGTTTCGAAGAATAAAGTATTATAGCTTGGAACACCCTGAAGGTGAGTAAGTGACAATTTTCATTTTTTCCACTTTAAAACTCAAAAGGTATTTTACATTTTGGGAACCCCTGTTCTACATAACTACTTCTTATTAATATTAGTGCTGTACTACTACAAGTACTTACATGAGCTTGCGAGCCACTCCCCGCTCGGACTGAACTTGACAGAAGAGACTGCTTTTGTATGGCCAGCCAATGTGAATTTCAAGGTATAGTTTGGCTTCACTGGTGCTGACTGAGAAAAGACATTGTCATAGATCATTTTAGGTACATTTCTGTAGTAAGGCCGCTATACCACAAGTATATCCTGTGCACGATCTAAAAATCAATAAAAACAAGCAGCCAACAGTTCCAAACTGTGTCGCAGACGGGCGTTTCCAGTTTTACCTTGCTCTGGCTGGCGGAGGCAGCTGATGCCGGCTGTGTTTTAGTAGACTCTGTGTCTGGTTTCTTCTCCTCAGTTGCCATGGCGACCAAGTTGGAGAGAATGGGTTTACAGAAGCAAGTTCAACGTCAACCTGACTGTCCAAAAGAGAAGTACTTATGAGTATTTGTAATGCATTAGTCTTCTAAAAGGATGGAGGAATTCAGTTAGGTGTTCAGAAAGGCTGTAAGCTACGTGTAAAACTAAAGAGCATGGTTATTACATCATCTTTTCAATGTAAATATCACGCTAATACAGTTCTGCCCAAGTTTCTATTTTTAATTTAATTTTTGAATATACTCATTTTCATACACACTACCAGTCAAACGTTTTTGAACAGAGTTTTAATGTTTTTTTAAAGAAGTCTCTTCTGCTCACCCTCAGCCTGCATTTCTTTGAAAATACAGCAAAAACAGTACAATTTTGAAATATTTTTACTATTTGTTTTCTATTTTAATACATTTCAGAGTGTAATTTATTCCTGTGATCAAAGCTAAATTTTCAAGATCATTACTCTAGTCTTCAGTGTCACATGATCCTTTAAGAAATCATTTTAATTTGCCGATTTGCTGTTCAAGAAACATTTTTATTATTATTTTCAATATTTAAAACAGTTGTTTCCATTTTTTCAGGATTCTTTGATGAATAGAAAGATCCAAAGATCAGCATTTATCTGAAATATTTATCAAGGATGCTTTAAATTGATCAAAAGTGATAATAACGACATTTATGCTATAAAACATTTCTATTTCAGATAAATACTGTTCTTCTGAACTTTCTATTCATCACAGAAACCTGAAAAAAAAAAAATCTACTCAGCTGTTTCCAACATAATAATAATAATAAATGTTTTTTGAGCAGCAAATCAGAATATTAGAATGATTTCTGAAGGCTCATGTGACTGGAGTAATGATGCTTAAAATTCAGCTTTGAAATCACAGGAACAAATTACATTTTAAAATATATTCAAACAGAAAACGGTTATTTTAAATAGTAAAAATATTTCTAAATTTTACTGTTTTTGCTATACTTTGGATCAGATAAATGCATGCTTGATGCACAAAAGAGACTTCTTTAAAAAAAAAAAAAAAAAAACTTTTGACTGGTAGTGTACATAATAGCATTTTTGTTTACTTTGTACTGCCCTAATAAAGCTTTGTAATGTAATGTGGAGCATATGTAAATATGTTACAAAAAAGTAACTGAATTTATTTTACACGAACGTTTATATTCTTAAAATCATGTTCTTAATATAGTGTTTTGGCATTATTGTTTGTTTTGTAGCCTTTTGTGATAGTGAATGAGGTTTGTTTAGGTTTGCGAATCTACCCACTAACAAAAAGCATCCAGGTGCTCCAAGTAATTTGGTTTCCCATCATGCTCTGTACATTTGACTTATTCCCCATCATATTGTGTTAAGATGCCAAGACTTCAAGAAGCAACACTATAAAGCACCAAGGGTATGTAAAGAGATAAAGAAAGTAATTAGTGTAAATTACAATTATTTAATATAACAATAATAATAATAATAATAATAATAATAATAATTAAATGAACAAAAATCTATAATTTTACAATCTTTAAAATTCTGGATAGATTATGTAAATTGACAAGCACACCTGTACATGTGAACACACATACTTTGTACAAGCCACATAATCATGTAATATGTTACTAGCATACATATAAAATAACGAAACAGTTGCACTTATATAAAAATAATAATAAAGTCCAATAATACAGTTTCGTCTGCACAACATTCATGACAAAACTAACGGCAATGTGAAACTGACTGAAGTCTAAAACCATCTGAACAAACACCAAAGCTCAAATTTAGATGTCATTTACAGAGCTCGTGTGTGTGTCAGAGGAAGATCTGTAAAAACACCATTACTGTTAGCAGCTAGGCTATCACACAGACGCAGGGCCTCAGAGAACCGATAGATCACCTGCAACGCATTTCTCCGTGTAATTTACACATCTCCGTGTCTAAAGTCATGGTTTACCGCGATCGTTTCAGTCATCCGTCCTATCCCTAATACAGTAAACAAAGTACAAATTGATGGATCTCTTTTATCTGCACACATGCCTCCTCTCTCTCCCCATACATTCAGACAACAAAAGCAGCGAGTAAACTCACTCACCGGCGGCTGCTGAGGGGCTAATAAAAGCTGCTCTCGGCTTCTGGGATGAGTCCACTGTTGGGTTTGGATAAAGATTTGTTCATGAATCGCGCGACAGGCCGTTTTGATCATGCAATGAGTTACCGATCGTGCTGAATGTGATGGTGGATGAGCGCCTCTCCACCGCAGGCTCAGGCGGTAATGTGGCACTAACAACTACTGCGCATGTGCACATCTCAACGGCAGCCCAAGAGGGACATTTTTTCAAAAGCTGACATAAACTGTACTGTGCACCATGTGGCAATATCAGTTATTATAAGCTAGTGGCTTTCAGAAGCTCTTTTAGTTTTTGGTTACTTATTACTATGTAATTTTATTACATTTTTTTAATTTATTACCATATATTTCTGACCGTATTATTATCATTTTAAACATGTAGCTGCATTACCAATCAAAACGTTTTTGAACAGTAAGATTTTTAATGGTTTTCTTTTGTTTAAAGTTTGCTTCTGCTCACCAAGCCTGCATTTATTTGATCCAAATATTGTGAAATGTTTTTATTATTTAAAATGTCTGCTTTCTATTTGAATGTATTTTAAAACGTAATTTATTTCTGTGATCAAAGCTAAATTTTCAGCATCATTACTCCAGTCTTCAGTGTCACATGATCCTTCAGGAATCATTTTATTTAATATGTCCATTTGCTGTTTAAGAAACATTTATTATTGTTGTTGTTGTTGTTATTGTTTTCAACATAAAAAATAATAATAATAAATGTTTTTTGAGAAGCAAATATTAGAATGTTTTTTAAATTGATTTTAAAATATATTAAAATAGTTATTTAAAATAGTAAAAATATTTAAAAATTGTACTGTTTTTGCTGTGCTTTGGATCAAATAAATGCAGGCTTTGTGAGCAGAAGAGACTTCTGTAAAAAAAAACATTAAAAATCTTACTGTTAAAAAACGTTTGACTGGTAGTGTATATCGTCACCAGAGTTGGGTGTAACGCATTACACAGTAAAAATAGTTAAAAATAGACATGTCATGCTTTCTTTAGATATATTTCTTATGTCTATGTGACAAGCAGACAGTACAAGGAGACTGAGACAGCAGTTCAGGGAGACAGAGGCAGCAGAAAGCGCACCCCGCTTGTTTTCTTTATTTGACAAAAGCAAAAGGTCTTGTTGATATTCCAAGTGTATACAAATAAAAGTAAACTTTTTACAGTTTCAAATGATGTATTACACTTATCTGTATGTTAAAAATGATGGAACATTTTAAGTTTTTTTGCTGTTACCAGGAAAACAATTGATGTTGCTTTTATGTAATTTTTCAGTCAATATTAAATTACTGAAAGAACTGAGTTTCTTGCATTTTTAAGGTTTGATATCTTAAAAAGTAAATTAAACTTAACTTGAAAGTGATTAGTAACCTGATTTATTTTTAAATGCAGTAATATGCATATTATATAGACATTATATATATATATATATATATATAGACATGGTGATACTATAGTTTTTTTAAGCATGTTTGGGAAGAATGGAACAAAATTCAGTTGCATGGTATGTATCAAAGTGCCATCATTTGAGAGTACCTCTATCCATCTTTTTCTTCAAAGCAAAGGCCTTGATTGAGACTTCCGGTTCTTTATCCGTTATATGTAAATAACTAAAAAGAACAACAACGTGCAGTAAACGATTAAACTGTTTGCACTACAAACCAGTGTGCTCACAATTAAGATAATTCATTAAAATAATGTGGTAAGACACACCAATTTGCAATATCAAGCAGCAAAATTAGCTGTTTTGTACAGCTAAAAATAGCTGCAAGCGGATGAGACCGAAAGCCAGACCCATAAAAATTTACAATGGGAAGAAAAAAGTGGATGAATGAAGTGGGGATGTGCTAGATCTGTGTTATTTTAGTGATATGTTCAGTGATATTTAGATAAAAAAAATCAAACTGTGTGTCGAGGACCCCCAGGAGGACACAAGGGGGTGCTAGGTGGTTTGTGGAAATAAATAAATAACACTTTATAATAAATGAATGAAGGAATAAGTAAGTAGATAAAAATAGATTTAAATATAAAATTGTTAAAATAAAAAAACCAAAAGGTCAGACTAGTACTAAAGAGCAAATGGTTTGGCGTTGGACATAGCGCGCCAATGCGCATGCGCACAACACTCCGTGTACCTCATCTCTGTGCTGCTGCCCAGCCTCCAAACAAGCGACGAGCCACTGGGATCACCACACGCTAGCCCTTCTCCTGAAGCCCCTGAGTGAGTAATGTACTACATTTTTATTTAAACAATGCCTTTTAGCATAATAATACGAATTTCACGTCAATATTTTACTAGAGTCCTCGTTCAATTAGTGAATCTCACGGGAAGCCGTTAGCGAGTGGCTAGTTGTTTTCAACAAAGCGACAGTACAACAAAGCCTCGCTGAAATAACATGGCCAAGTTCACTTGTTTACCCGCCGAGCCGTTGTATGCTTCTTTATTTACTTATAATCTCTATTTCTGTATATTGGGTTTGGGTGTGCGTCAATAATAGGGCTTGGGAAGGTGTTGAGACGGTCAGTGTGGATGCTAACTCGGTTAGCCAGCTTCAGCTGCGCGCCATCTTTACGTGAGTGACTGACTGTGCTAAAGCTAATCGGGTGCTCAGTTCAGCGCGCCCGCTCTCTTTCCCTCCACTACATGCACGGATATAACAGAAGGCAATTTATTTCATGTATATGCTATCTGATGGCTATATTTGTGGGTGGAGGCTGGTGAAATATAAAGGCGGTGTTGGAAACGATTCAGTTTGATTAATTGCTCTCATAGTCGTGGCATATGCGTGCAGCAGTTAGATGAGAATTCATTTTCTGTTGAATATACCCGTCTAGGTTTTCATACTCTTGCTGTTAGTGAACTCGATTTTTTTATATATATAATAATTATTTTAACTTTATTTGGAAATAATAAGTGGACTTAGTCCGGTGAGGCGGCATGATTGTTTACGCGGTAATGCTGCGACTGCTGCTGTCGTTTCAAACAACTACACACATGTGCACTCATAAAGTTTAGCTAATGAAAAGGAGTAGTATAAATCTGTAGTTTACACCATTCTGTCATCATTCACTCATACCCAAGGTTTTACAAAACCTCCATGACTTTTTTCTTCTCAGAAGAAGTCTGAGTCAACATTTGCTTACATTTTTTTTTTCCTCCATATAATAAAAGTGAATGGTGACTAAGCGCTCCTTTTGTATTCTACAAATAAAAGTAAACCATGCAGGCTTGGAACAACAACAAGATTAAATCACGACAGAAATTTAAGTAGGTGCTTTCGAGGAAGGATGACATGTCAACAACAGAAATCAGAAATCTGCTCTGTTATTATCTGTCAGCTAATGGATTAATATCTCAGTTTCTACACATGTGAGATTCTTTACAAATTGAAATCCAGTTGTTTGTTTGGGGAAGAATGATCTGACATGAAAATACCATGATCTTGTTAAAATTAGGCTAATCCATTATTTACAATCAATTTGATGATTACATTTTTTACAATCAAAATGTCAATCAGGTTGACCTCTCTGTGATATCACTTTTTTTTTAAAAACTGTAATAAGGACTGTTGTACAATATGGAATCTGTGCATGGCATAGCTGTCTCTAACTTAAAGCTTGACTGGCTGGACTATGTATTTCCTTACAGATTGGCTTCCAGAAACACAGAAGTGTTTATTTTGATATGTTACAGCCAAGTATACATTAATGCATTATTAGTGTTTATCAAATTATAATTGTATTGTTCTGGTTTTGATATGTATTAATGAAATGTTATGGCCTGCAAGGTAACTTTTGGAAAAAATTCTGACAATAAAAGTGAATGAGATGTATGCCATGCTTTCTTATAATCAGCTGCAAGTTCGCTTTCATAACTGTCATCCTTTAATCAACAACTGGTGGATAGTCTCTACTTTTCTTTTCTTTTCTGATAATACGTTTCACTTAAATGTACCTCAACGTGGAATAAAAGATGTTGCTGCTTTCACTTCATTGTGGCTTAAAGTGAGAGTTATTTTTTTTATTATTATTTTTTTAATGCTGTTGCAGTATTGTTTGTCTTCAGTTTAAACAGCATATTTATATTTTGACTTATGTCATGTTTCTTTTTTTAGAGGTCAAAGGTCGGGTCCTGCAATGGGATGTGGTCCCTCTCAGATGACTGAAGAGCTTAAAGACAGAGAATCTGAAAAGCATAAAGATAAAGCACATTGAAAATCAAAAATAAGTCTGCCTGTGCAGAATAAGAAAGACCCCTTCCCTGTTAAACAGTTTTCCCCATTTTTGCCAAAATGTCAACGGTCAGTTCAGCAACCCCAGAAGCTCCTGCAATCGCCAATCCTCCACCCCCTGAGGTGACCAACTCTACCAAACCTGGCCGCAAGACTAACCAGCTGCAGTACATGCAAAATGTAGTTGTCAAGACACTGTGGAGGCACCAGTTTGCATGGCCTTTCTACCAGCCTGTTGATGCTGTTAAACTTGGTCTTCCGGTGAGTGGATGTGATAGAGAAAGTTCAATGTCATATGTGACCCTGGACCACAGAACCAGTCATAAGTGTAATTTTTTTTTTTAAATTGAGATTTATGAATATTGATGCATGGCTTATTAGGACAGGACAATATTTGTCCGAGATACAACTATTTAAAAATCTGTAATCTGAGGGTGCAAAAAAATAAATACTGAGAAAAGTTCTTAGCAATGCATATTACTAATCAAAAATTAACTTTTGATCTATTTATGGTAGGAAATTTATAAAATATCTTCATGGAACATGATCTTTACTTAAATTTACTAATGATTTTTGGCATTAAAAAAGAAAAATCGATCATTTTTACCCATACAATGTATTTTTGGCTATTGCTACAAATATACCCATCCTTCTTATGACTGGTTTTGTGGTCCATTGCTGTTTTAGCATCCATCATTTTGAATAATTACAAATCTATGTTCTGTCAATTGAGTTTTTGCCTTTGAGAATGAGAACTTGTCACTTAGCGGATCCTGATTGGTTTTATATAAGAATGTGATGTTTCTAATATAAAAGACTTTGTCCTTTATTTAATATCCAGGACTATCACACGATCATAAAGAATCCAATGGACATGGGCACCATCAAGAAAAGACTGGAGAATGTGTACTACTGGAGTGCAAGCGAGTGTATGCAAGACTTCAACACAATGTTCACAAACTGTTATATTTACAACAAGGTATGGCTTGGCACAGTCTGGTTTAAAACTCAACGTGTTTACACTATACATGTTTGGAGGAGAGGCTGCTTTGGGAAGTGCAATCCACATTTATTCCTTGTTGGTTTTCTCAGCCAACAGATGACATTGTGTTGATGGCACAAGCGTTAGAGAAGATCTTCCTTCAGAAGGTGGCCCTGATGCCTCAGGAGGAGGTTGAGCTTCTTCCTCCCGCCCCAAAGGGCAAAGGACGCAAACCAGGAGGGCCTGGTAATACTTAAATAGTCTGCATGATGAATTGATCATACTATTCTACATTCATGCATTGGCAGAAATCTTTTGTTTTTTTTGTTTTTTTTTCCTCTCCCTCCCTGATCATACAAATGCAGGTCAGCAGGATGGGGCTGTCTCCTCTGGCTCACCCACATCTGTTTTCCCTGGTGCCACCTCACCGAGCCCACAGACACCAGTCGTGTCTCCAGCTCCAGTGCCCACCATCACCCCTAGCTTACCAGCTGTACAGAACACAACCCCTGCCATGATACCCAGCATGCCTCCATCGCAACCCACGGTCAAAGTAAGTTGCAGGACCTCTCAGAACATCACTTAAAGGAGAAGTTCACTTCCAGAGCAAAAATGTACAGATAATTTACTCACCCCCTTGTCATCCAAGATTTCTTCAGTCAATAAGAAATAGTTTCTTGAGGGGGAAAAAATTCAGGAATTATCCCCATATAATGGACTTCAGTGGTGCCCCCAAGTTTGAACTTCCAAAATTCAGTTTAATTGCATCTTCAAATGGCTCTAAAAGATCACAGCCGAGGAAGAAGGGTTCGAAATGAATGTTCGTTTCGCTAGATAAGACCATTCTTCCTTGGCTGGGATCATTTAGAGCCATTTGAAGCTGCATTTTGGAAGTTCAAATTTGGGGGCGCCATTGAAGTCCACTATACGAAGAACATTCGTGAAATGATTTACTCAGGAAACATAATTTCTTATCGACTGAGGAAAGAAAGACATGAACATCTTGGATGACAAGGGGATGAGTAAATTCTGTAAATTTTTTTGTTCTGGAAGTCAACTTCTCCTTAAATATAAATGCGCTGACATTGCCTCACCGTCGTCTTTTTGTCTCCCCATGTGTGGTTTGTTTTGTTTCCTAGAAGAAGGGGGTAAAGAGGAAAGCAGACACAACCACCCCTACTACCTCTGCCATCACTGCCAGCAGGAGCCAGTCACCCACCCCTCTTTCAGAAAGCAAACAGGGCAAGGTGGCCTCCAGGCGAGAGAGCACCGGTCGCCCCATTAAACCACCTAAAAAGGATATTGAGGATGGCGAATTAGGCATACACGGAAGCAAAAAGGGCAGGCTTACAGAACAGCTCAAGTACTGCGAGGTCATCCTTAAAGAAATGCTTTCAAAAAAGCACGCTGCGTACGCCTGGCCTTTTTACAAGCCTGTCGACGCAGAAGCGCTCGAGCTGCATGACTACCATGACATAATCAAACACCCCATGGACTTGAGCACAGTGAAAGTATGTTGAATTTGCACACTAAGTTATAGTGTTGATTGTTCAGCTAGTTTTTTTTTTTCATCTAACTTTGTTTGTTTGCAGAAAAAAATGGACAGTCGAGAATATCAAGATGCACAGACTTTTGCTGCAGATGTCAGATTAATGTTCTCAAATTGTTACAAGTACAACCCACCTGATCATGAGGTGGTTGCTATGGCCAGAAAGCTGCAGGTGTGTCCCCCCCCCCCACCTCATTTGGCAATATCTCCTTTTAATTTCTTTGAATTGTTTAATGACGTTGTCTTTTAATCTTTCAGGATGTGTTTGAAATGCGGTTTGCAAAGATGCCCGACGAGCCAGTGGAGGTGGCCGGGGCAGGCGGTGTAGGCGGGGCCGGTGTGGTCAGTAAGAGTACTGTCAGCAGTGAGAGCAGTGGCGACTCCTCCACCTCTGACAGCTCCGACTCCGAGGAGGAGAGGGCCACCCGGCTCGCCGAGCTGCAGGAACAGGTGGGTGCGGAACAGGTGGGTTTCAAAACAAGGACCAAGTACCCTTAAC
Source organism: Labeo rohita (assembly GCF_022985175.1). Taxonomy (NCBI): domain Eukaryota; kingdom Metazoa; phylum Chordata; class Actinopteri; order Cypriniformes; family Cyprinidae; genus Labeo; species Labeo rohita. The sequence continues at coordinate 19,686,971 of NC_066889.1, read as the reverse complement.
CTCTCCAGGCTCAGAGATGCCTCCTGATGTGTCAGCCCTTCTGATTATCCTTTTCACACCATACCAATCAATGTTCATGCTCTGAAGGACGTGGAAGGGCTTCCACTTACATAACCCTTCCTTTTCTTTCACAGCAAGCACCTCTCTGCTTTGTTTGGATTTTGTATACTCGTAGAGCTGAGTTTTAGCCCTCTACCGCAACCAACTGCATATACTGCTTTGCATTAAATCCCAGAATGCTTAAATGTAGATCTAGTAGCATTTTATGTGGCTTTGTTTTTGTCTTATTGGAGCTCTATATCATACTTTCTTCCCTTGCCATTTTCTTTACCAGTGTGTCTCTTTGGAGCACCCCATTGGTAGCAGACAGGGGATAAAAAACGGGTGCACCAAGAATAATCAGGTGATTTTACTTTTCATTTCCCTGTCCCTGCTTATGAACATTGTGTAATAGCTGTACATTTGCTTTTATTATTTATATTAGGTGGTCAAGCATATGATATGGATGGTGAGATCAGCGGTAGAGGGTTAAAAGCAGCAGAAAAATATTTACTTTGTTGGGTGGTGTTGGGAAACCGGACGTGTGTGTGTTTAGGATGGAAGCTGAAAGATTTGGGAATGAATAGATAAATGTGTGTGTTTGTGGAGCGTGTATGTGAACTCTCTTTGTTTGTGTTGGCTTGCTTTGCATTTAGACAAACTCTTACTAGTTCCAGAAAGCAGTAAGAAGCTCTAACTGCCCTTTATCTACATTTATGCATTAATGTGACCTATATTTATAAGGACTGTTTTCTTAGGATGAGACCCCAGTCTGGTGGTATTCTTCAGTGCTTACTATTGCTTTGTGGTTAATAGGGGTGTAACAGTCTGGTATTGTCACAGTCCACTGTTTTGATTTGTTCTGTAAATATCAGATACGTCGATATGCATCAGAACGGAGATACTGTTTAGCTGTATTGCAGTGCTGTTAACCAATTCAATTTAATTGGTTGTGATTTGTTTTTCAAAGAGCTGTATATAGTAAATGACAGAGGCATTGCTAGACACAAATGTGTTTAACCTTACTTTGAGTTGTAAAGGGCAGAATTGCTTCCAAAAGCTTCTTTTGTGTTATTCTTGATATTTCTTTCATTCTGACATAGTCCATTCTTGGAATCACAGATGATCACAGGCATGAATGATTTTTGGTTGTCCAGTGTTATTAAAAAGATTTTGGAATGATACCATATGATTTAGGTAATAATTAAGAAATTATACTATTATTATTACTTTATTGGAGTTGTTTTGCATGTTTTTTCTATAATTGAATACATTTGTTTCTTTGGCACTGGAAAACCAAAATGAATGAAGTCTTTAGTTGTCTTTGATAACCAAATGTAAATGTCACATACAGTAAGTGATGCTTTGCCTGACTTGGAGCAGATCACTAACACCCCCTTCTTGGCTCTCCCCAGCTGAAAGCTGTCCACGAGCAGTTAGCTGCTCTTTCTCAGGCCCCTGTAAGTAAACCAAAGAAAAAGAAAGAGAAGAAAGAAAAAGACAAGAAAAAGAAAGAGAACAAGCACAACAAATCCAAGCCGGAGGAGAAACCCAAGCCAGGACAGCCGCCGAAACCAGCCCAGCAGAAAAAGGCTCCTGCCAGAAAGGCTAACAGCACTGTTCCAGGCAACAGGTTTGTTTTTTTACAGCTGTGTTTGTTTTATTGATTGAATCTAAAATGATCAATTAAGATCTAAAGAGTTTCTGCTGTATTGATGGAACCTTCACAGGCAACCAAAGAAGGGTGGCAGAGGACCAGGCTACGAGTCTGACGAGGAGATGTCTCTCCCCATGACGTATGATGAGAAACGGCAACTGAGTCTCGACATCAACCGGCTGCCTGGAGAGAAGTTGGGCAGGGTGGTCCACATCATTCAGTCCAGAGAGCCTTCACTGCGGGATTCCAACCCGGATGAAATCGAAATAGATTTTGAGACGCTCAAACCTTCCACTTTGCGTGAGCTGGAGCGATACGTCAAGTCCTGTTTACAGAAGAAACAGAGGAAACCTCCACGTAAGTGCACACTCTTGGCCTACACATACAGCGAAATGCAAGACTGCATTTCTGTCACTATATGGGCTGTTCTACAGAATTGGTCCAAAGTTAGAAATGTCTTGGAAAAAATGTTTTTTCAAAAAAATTCTAATAATTGTGCAGTTAAAGTTTTGGAATATTCGTATTCTTCCCAAATTTGTCAAAACCAAAACTGTATTATATATAATTTAATAAGGGTTATATCGACCCTTTTAAGATTTTGCATACATTATAACATCTTAGTTGATAATTCAGTATGCATTATTTTTGACAAAACATCTCATGTTTCAATAGTGATAGCACATTTTCAGTAGTGACAGCAATGCTTGGGTTGTGACCACATCATATTATAGAATTTTAACTTGCATACTAAAACACTACTAAAACATCCTAAAATACAAAAAAACTGTACTAAAATAGTTAATTTCTCCCAAATATGAGGATTATGCGTTCCTTTTTGTCACTACCGAAACAATTCGTTGTGACTGTTTCAGTAGTGACACATTTATGGAACAACACCCAAAAAAATCAGTCATGTCCCTACCGAAACTTCACCATATGTTTCGGTAGTGATGATTTTAGATACTTTTGAACCTAGCTCAAAGATTCTAATCAGCACATGGTTAGCTAGCACAGTTATGAACAGTGGTACACATAAAAATTAAATGTTACGGAATCACACAGATTTTTCAAACTTTTGAACACATTTACCTCAAAATGAAGGGGCATCTAGGTATGAGAGAAAGGGACACATGAATATTTCCTAATTCTAAATTTAAGGGTGTAGTTAAAATCGGTCTCAGCCAATAAACTAAAACATACACTGTTTCGGTAGTGAAATGGAAATGTTGTTGTTGTTGTTGTTGTTGTTGTTGTACAGCAGTTTGCACCAATTCTGTAGATTGGCCCATATAGGTAACTTTGTGCAAACACGGACTTGGTTTAGTTCTATAACCAATGTTTCTCTCTGTTTGGCTTCAGAGAAAGGAGGCTCAGGCCCTTCTCGGCTCAGCGGCAGCAGCAGTTCTTCAGACTCGGGCAGCAGCAGCTCCAGTGGCTCCACTTCAGACAGCAGTGACTCCGACTGAACACTTTTTATTTACTTTTTTATTTTTTTAAAAACATTGTATGCAGTCAAGGTTGTTTCCCCTCTGAGACTTTTTATAAGAAAGAGAAAGAAAAGAGACAATAAAAATGCATCATGTCAGAACTTTTTTTTTTTCTTTTGGAAATGTCAAGAAGAAAATTTACAGCTAAAAAAGCAAACCAATAAATTGCTTTTTATTTCCACTGACTCTGAAAGGGATGTCCAAACCTAAAACTGCAAGGAGAGGAAGTCTTGAAGCATACTTCACAGTGCATATTCTCTTTCCCAGCATCGTGGTAATGATGTACATTACCACTGCAGACTTCCAACAGTCATCCCATCTCAACAGAGAGAGCGGAAAAAGGAAAGCTCACCCTTTTTATTTTTGATTTGACTTCTGCACCAGTCTGTTGTATTTATTGTTTCTTTTTTGTTTTTGTTTTTTTGGTGGCCTCATATTTTCCCCATTGGGCGCTGTGCCATTTTTGATTTATTATTCCTTCTTTGTATTATTGTCCTGAAAAGTGCGTCTATGAAAATCATGCCTTTCCTAATAATGTCACAACACTTTTAGGTAGTCTGGGAAACAAATGGCTTTAATTAGGCATAACAAGCTCTCTAAATTTAATTTGGCCATTATTATAGCTGTAGAACATTATTAAAACAGATTCCTATACTCTCCAGCTAAATGTATGGTTTGGGAAAATATTTTGATGGGAATGGTAGATTTGGTGGTTTTGTAGAGGTGCTTTACAATGACATGGGCATGTAAATCAGTAAGCTGGATCACATGCGGACTTCCTGTCTTATTAAACGCCTTGGTCAGCAATAAATATACAGATTTCCAAGTAGTCACATCTCTTATGACTGACATTTGTACATCAGATAATTTTAGATAGGGCTTGGTGATGTGGATACTGACACCTGGAAGCAGTAAATGTGTCATTTGTACCTTTGATCTTTACTGCCGTATTGTGATAATTATGTTTATTTCAATGATCGTTAAATCACAGAGTCTTCCTCTTCTCACTCTCTTGCAAAATTGATTCATGAATGTAAGTCTACAATAGATCTTATGATTAGTATGCCGTTCCAATCATTTGGTTTTCAAACAAGTTGTTTCCCAGTCACTCCACTTTGGATTGCTTTACTATCCGATGTCTCTTAGAATAACTATGCGTATGATTATTTTCTGAAGTGTTTGTAAGATATTGTAATGTCCTCTCTAATTACTTTTTAAAAAAACAAAACAATTGTAAGTATTGTAAAGGGATATTTGTTTCGTTTTCTGATACATTTGGTTTATGGATGGGTGTTCTGATGACTAATAATTGCAGGATCACTTGATTTTGTAATCATTTTGACAAAGCCAAAATTCATGAGGGACATGTATCTTTCAGACTAATTAAAACACTAATAGATGTAGTCAAAGCATAATTATTTTAAGATTAATCATGTTATTAATGATTTTGTTGTTGTCTGTTTGGGTGCACACGACTACAAAACTTCCACAAGTCATTTCTGAGTGTGATACAAATATTGATCAAGTCCTGTCTGGTTTCTAAGACTGATTTCTTTTAGAGACTGAAAAAAAAAAAAAAATATATGACTATATAGATAAAGTATATATAAATATACAACTTAATTTCTTTTTAGGCCCTGATTTGAAAAGAAAGTTCCTTTTATATTTAAAACAAAAGTTTACTTTTTATCTTTGACATGCATGCTGATTTATTGTATTTTTCTTAAAAAAAAATTGAGCTGTTTATAGTTATACTGTAAATGTAAGTCATGGAAACAACAAAATCAAGAATACAGTGTGAGTAGATTTAGGCTTGTTTATTGCGATACGGGCCGGAGGGTTAGGACGTTGGGTCGAGGAAGTGGTAGAGGCAAACATTTGATGTAGTTGCCTACCTGGAATGTCTTGTACACGGGGTACTTTTTTCATAAAATAAATGACAAATGCCTTTTACTGTGTTTACTTTCAATTTCTGCTGAAGCTTTTTTCAGTATCTTACTATAGCTCATCATTTGATTAGTTTTAATAGAACGTACAAATGATAGAAACTACATGGATATTTTGATATTTGGTGAAAGTAGTCAATCACATAATGATAGAAGTGTCATTGAGTTCATGACCACTGAACTACCACCTCTGACCACTAGATGGTAACAGTGTCCCATTTCTGCTAGAGTATGGTATGATTGATAGAGCTTTACTGGAATGTTACAAATCATTCTAAGAGTAGTTTTATATTAATCCTCCACAAAATAACTGTGGTGTCTTTGGGTGTTATATAACCCCAAATGGATCACATCCATTTTATTTCCTGTAAGTAGATTTTACAAACTCATTAACTACTGGTTAATAGGGAATAACAGAAGTGATACTGGCCCAGTCTCACATCATGTATACTGTACATTCTTAGAGTTTATAGTCACACTTTCTAAGATGAGAAACGTGACCTTGCTGCAGTGTTTAGAACATGGTACCCACTAACACAATACTGCAGCGACCAAGATGGATCAATGCTTTGAGTCTTGTGACAGCTACTCAAATCTGCCTCAAAAAGCCATTTTTCATTCTGAATGTGCTTTACCTAGTTTTCATATTGGTCGCAGGGCAAAACAGTCACAATACAGCAAGTTTTCATGAGGACAAGCAGAACATACATGTCTCATCTATGTAACGTTAAATACTTTCACTGAGGTGAATAAGGGGCTCCACGAAAATGGAGTGAGACTTTTACTGTTACTGAAACGTATTTGGATTGCACATGTGCTATATAAGTTACTTATAAGTAATTATAAGTACACATATTAAAGGGGTCATGACATGAGAAATCCAATTTGGCTTATAAAATCCTGCAAGTTTCATAGCTTAAAGGGTTACTCCACACCAAAATGAAAATGTTGTCATTAATCATTTACCTCCATGTCGTTCCAAACCAATAAAAGGCTCTTTCGTCTTCGGAACACAATATTTTGGATGAAAACCGGGAGGCTTTTGACTGTCCCATTGACTGCCAAGTAAATACCACTGTCAATGCCCAGAAAAGTATGAAAGACATCGTCAGAATAGTCCATCTGCCATCAGTGGTTCAATCAGAATTTCATGAAGCTACGAGAACACTTTTCGCAACCTTCCGGTTTTCATCCAAAACATCTTGAATTGTGTTCCGAAGACGAACAAAGCTTTACTGGTTTGGAACAACATGGGGATTATTGATTAATGACAATTTTTCATTTTGGGTTGGACTGACCCTTTAAAACGTTCTACTTATAAACAGCATTTATTCAAGCTTCAAAAAAGTCTGGTTTGGATCCGATGTGCAAGATGACGTCACACGGGCATAAACATTTGCGTAAACACTGCCCCCAAAGCAAGGCATAGTCAAATATGGTCATCTTCTCACCATAGGCCCCGCCCACTGGCGTTCAGGCGCTTAACGGCTAAAACTGTGAATGCGAGTGTCCTGTTGCATCAAAAGCTAATAGAAATTACAATTTGTTGAAAGATGATGTGGTACTAGATCTGACTGCAGCTGCATCACAAACTGTAAGTAAATGATTTCATAATGCTTTGTCTGGGAATTGCATTTTTTTTATCATGTTGCCAAAACACTCACATGCAATAGCAAGGGGGCGGGGCACTGATACTGTGCTCTATGCAGTGACGTTAGCCAATCATAACAGTGGCCGATTACTGACATGCCTTAAGGACCCGCCCCTTAAACCAGGTCGTTTTAGACAGAGGGTCAAAATAAGGGCTAAAAATAATCATTTTCCACATATTTGTTTGTTTTTTGTGCAAAAAACTTTATTAACATTATAAGTAAACCTCAAAGAACATATTAAAATAATAGAAAAATCCAATATGTAAATTATTATAAAATTATTATAAAAAGAGTTTCTAGAGTTGCCTTCGCAGCCTTCGAAGTCACTGCCTCATAAGGCAGCGAGGCAGCAAGTCAGCTGACTAGGCTTTCGGATGCAGCCACTGCCTCCAAAGCAAGGCATAGTCAAATATGGTCATCTTCTCACCATAGGCCCCTCCCACTGGCGTTCAGGCGCTTAACAGCTGAAACTGTGAATGCGAGTGTCCTGTTGCATCAAAAGCTAATAGAAATTACAGTCACTGCTGCTATCTTGTCTACACTGGATACAGTTTACAGATGCGGGTTCGCTTTCTGACACAGTCCATGCACTTGAGGGACAAATGGAGTGAAAGAACACACTTTGGCGCGTTTTGTGTAAACAGCTCGTTCGCATCTTTGTACAGATATCAGAAGGATCCCAGCAAAGGAACAAGTGGATAGTTTATTTTTAGTGGCATCCCGGATCGTGTCTGAGGATTGTTCGTTTTGTAAAGGAGGCACAGTGTCATGGTGAGTTCACGAAGAAACATTTGTTGAAAGATGATGTGGTACTAGATCTGACTGCAGCTGCATCACAAACTGTAAGTAAATGATTTCATAATGCTTTGTCTGGGAATTACATTTTTTTTTATCATGTTGCCAAAACACTCACATGCAATAGCGAGGGGGCGGGGCACTGATACTGTGCTCTATGCAGTGACGTTAGCCAATCATAACAGTGGCCGATTACTGACATGCCTTAAGGACCCGCCCCTTCAACCAGGTCGTTTTAGACAGAGGGTCAAAATAAGGGCTAAAAATAATCATTTTCCACATATTTGTTTGTTTTTTGTGCAAAAAACTTTATTAACATTATAAGTAAACCTCAAAGAACATATTAAAATAATAGAAAAATCCAATATGTAAATTATTATAAAATAACAGTTGTAAATGTGTCATTTAATGACACATTCCACGACCTCAAGTCTGTCGTCAACAGGACAAATAGAGTGATAGAATGTTTGATTTGATGCGTTTGGTTTAAACAGCTTGTTCGCGTTTATGTACAGATATCAGAAGGATCCCAGTAACAAGTAGATAGTTTATTTTTAATGGCATCCCGGATCATGTCTGGGGATTGTACTCAAAGAAAGTTCACAAAGAAACACTTGCTTAAAAATGAAGCAGAACTAGATTTGACTGCAGCTGCATCACGGTAAACGATCTGGAAAATGCTTTCTGAAAAACACTCACATGCTATAGTGAGGGGGCGGGGCGTTTATACTGTTTCCCATGCAATGACGTTAGCCAATCTAACAGTGGCCGATTCACGACAAGCTTTAAAGGACCCGCCCCTTAAATCTGGTCGTTTAGACAGGGGGTCAGAGTGAGGGTTGAAAATAATTTTTTTCCCCCACGTATTTATGTTTTTTTGAGCAAAAAAACTTCAATAACATTATAAGTAAACCTCAAGGAACATACATTACATGATTGAAGTCAGACCATTCCATAGAAAAAGTAGCCTGGATTGCATAGCAATAACAATACGCAAATCATTATAAAATAACAGTTGTTTGGTTAATTTAATTATAATTTTACATTTCGAAGAGTTTAAGCTTTAGGGCAATCTAAAAGCAAGGTGTTAAAATAAAATAATGAGTCAATATATTTATTTGATTTTGTACAGTCAGTTATTTTTGCACAGTAAACCACTTACATGCGAGATGATAAAACAACAAATAAACAAACAAACAAAAACACACTTTGTTCACGTTCGTTTTTATTGGGATGTCTCCAAAATTTCCTGAATAATAGCATTAGTAAAAAGCTCTCGTTTTGTTCTTGTAATGTGACCGACCCTCTCCTCCTTCTCACACGTGGACGAGCGCAACCGGAACCCAGATGCGATCTCACCACCGCGCGCCCTTTCTCCTGCTGCTACGCGCGCGCTCACGCTTGCTTCTCGCCTGCCCGCCCGCACTCACGGCTCACGCGAGCGGAGAAATCAAAACACTTCAACCATCTACACTGAGATGAACTGAGAAACAACCGAGAAACCATCGCGGCTTAACGGACGACTGTCCAGCGCCAAAACCTCGCGGCGTTTCTTTTTCTGTGGAGGCGAAAGGAGAGGAACGAACAACAGTTTTCGCGTTAAAAACGCCAGAGTTTGTGCATTTGACTGAACGCTGTGATATTTCCCTCAAGAAGTTTTAAAAACAAGTTTGGACCGGATTCTGTTTGGAGTTGGACGTTTCTGACGCTTGTGAGGAGCTAACGTTATCTACTGAAGAACATGGATTTATTCCTAATTTTAATGGAAAAACTTTGAGAAACCGTCCGAAATTACGTGTAGCAGCTGCTTCGCAGCCTTTCCATCATTTGTTGTTGTGAAAATATCTATTGTAGTCCTGAGAGGCACATTTTTTTGCTGTGACAGGACGCGTTTACAAAGCCAAATATGTCAGTCCATGATGAAGAAGAGGAAACTCATCTGATTCTCTGAGGGGAAAACACATCCTAATCATATTTTAACATCTTACTGCACCTTATTTCTTCGAGTTCGCCTTTAATTTAGGTTTATAATTGGATTATTTCGTTATACGAAGTCTCGTATAGCTCTATAGTGCATAGCGCTCAGCTGGATTTAATTCGTTAAAAAAGTTGTTACGCTTACATCCCTTTGAAGACCATCCTTACGCAATTGACCTTAGGCACTTTAGTGTCCTTTGAACTAAAGAGGAACTGGGATAATTTTCCCGTCAGCTTTATCTTGGTACGTGCGTCAAACTGCCAAGCTTATATAGTTTTCGTTTCTGCCAAAATTCTGCATCATTTCTGTCAGTATGGAGGAGTGGAGACAGTGCGGTCGCTGGCTGATAGACTGTAAGGTTTTGCCCCCCAACCACCGGGTCGTTTGGCCCTCAGCGGTGGTGTTCGACCTGGCCCAGGCGCTCAGAGATGGGGTGCTCCTGTGCCAGATGCTGCACAATCTGTCTCCTGGATCCGTGGACCTAAAGCAGATCAACTTCAGGCCTCAGATGTCACAGGTACGTTAATGTTCGTAACTGTGTTTTTAATGAATGTATTTTAATATGTAGGAATGATTGATGATAGTATTGACAGCCGGAGAATGTGCAGTATTGTTCCCTTAGGTTGCCACTTCTGATTCTTATCAACAGGGGTCGTTGTCGAGCATTAATAGCTGAGCAATTACAAATAGAACTGTCATATTCGATTAATCAATAATGTTATCTGAACTACACCTTTGAGGGTTTATAGTGTCACTTTAAGATGATGACGTTTTACCCTTGAAAGCTTATTAAGTATCATTTTAGGCTCTCACAAACACACGAGTGTCTTTGAAACTTCACTTAGATAAAAACCAAGCGAGTATAGTTGAACATCCTTTTGTGTCACTGTGCATACTGCATAGAGTATAAGCCTGATCATTTGATTTGTAAGTATATAAAGCTGTGCAGGGTTTAAAAGGTGAATGTGTTTAAAGGTGGGCCAATGCTCTTATCTCTATAAGCATAAACCAGGAAAAAGCAGCAAGTTCTTTATGGGTTACGGGAATTTGGCTTTCAGCCAGTGATTTTTGTGAAGGAATGTGTGGTAAAGGCTGTTCCTACCCGTAAATGTGACGTGTCTGAGAAGTATGATGTAGCCTTTTGTAAGTGTTGACTGTGTTGAGAGGTTTTAAACACACGTCCCACTGTCTCCCACCCCTTTAGCATGTCTTGTCAGTGTTGAATAGGGTTTCTGTCCAGAAATTAAGCCCTTATGTCATGTAGTCTGCATAACTGTGCTGTGTTGATTGATATTTGCATTGGTGTCTGTCTACTTGTAAAGACATGTAAATACGAAGATGAAAATGAATCCTTGTTTTATAAACATTGGGTTTTGCTTCCAAATCTTTCACAGGTTTTAAATTACTGTAGTGATTTGCAGATTTATGTGTAGTTGGCAAGTACTTTTGACAGTGTGACATCATGCAGTATGATAGGAATTTGACATGTCATGCAGTGTAACAAGTTATACTTCATCAGAAACTCTTTAAAACCTCATATTGCAAATTATTTTCTAATTATGCATGCAGCTTTTAAGTTAAGTTTTTGTTTTTTAAACTCCAGGCTGATGGTGCTTGTTTGTAGTGTGAAATTTCAATTCTAATTTAGTTTATCGATACTGAAAATACCAGATCATGAGCTGATTATGTATAAATGAACATAGTGCAGTGCTTCACTCACATATATTTATTTAAATAAATCATGACCTATGCAATTTGATAATCACACTAAAGGCTCATTCATGCGAAATGTTTTTTTGATTTGAAAATGTGGGAACGCAAGCTCTCAAGGTGCATTTTTTAAAAAAAAGTTTAACTGTAAAAGACACAAGACTGCAAAAACAAATATATTTTAATAAAATATATTTTAAAATGCAATTTATTCCTGTGATTTCAAAGCTGAATTTTTAGTATTATAACTCTAGTCTCATGATCCTTCAGAAATAATTTTACTATTCTAATTATTATTATGTTGAAAACGGCTGAGTAGGTTTTTTTTCAGGTTTCTTTGATGAATAGAAAGTTCAGAAGAACAGTGTATTTTTGTAACATTATAAATGTCATTATCATCACTTTTGATCAATTTAAAGCATCCTTGCTAAATAAAATGATTAATTTCTATCATTTCTACAATCTCCCAAAAATTTACTGACTCCGATAGCCTTTTGGACAGCACGCCGACATACAGCGCCATTGCGCTACGGGCGTCCCGAGTTCGAATCCCGGCTCGAAGACCTTTCCTGATCCCGCCCCCTTCTCTCTCTCCCACTTTGCTTCCTGTCACCTATGATCTATCCTATCATCATAAATGCAAAAAAAGGCCAAAAAAAGCTGTAAATATTAAAAATGCTTATCTTTTGATCTTTCTATTCATCAAAGAATTCTGAAAAAATGTGTTCAACTTTTTAAAATAATGATAATAATAAAGATAACTGTTTCTTGAATAGCAAATCAGCATATTAGAGTGATTTCTGAAGATCATATGACACTGAAGTCTGGAGTATTGATGTCGAAAATTAAGCTTTGATCACAGGAATATTCTATTTTGAAATGTATTCAAATAGAAAACAGTTATTTTAAATAAATAAAATTGTTTCAAAATTGTACTGTTTTTGCTGTACTTTGGATCAAATAAATGCAGGCTTGGTGAGCAGAAGAGACGTCTTTGAAAAACATTAAAAATCTTACTGTTCAAAAAAGTTTGACTGCTAGTTTACATAGAAAAACAATGTAGAAGCAGCGGAGTCGAATGGAAAAAATGCATTCTGTGTGAAAAACCCCTAAGCCATATCACGATTTTTGATTGAATGTTTAAAATAATGACTTAAATGGCAGTCACTTACAGGACTCCTATACACTCATCCCTTACAGATTCATATAAATTTTGACCCAAAATATTTATGTAGATTTAAAAAAATCAATGCACACAGCCCACATGCAAATGCTAATCTTTCTTTTCACAGCAAACTTTGACCAAATATATGCTCAGCAAAAACATAAAGAGTTTTATGGTCTTCTTTTGCTGGCGATGGCATGATTTATGCTGTCATGTGACTGTATAGCTGTTTTACCCAGCACTTGCAGGCTTTTGTTTTAGCTGTTTTTTCTGAGGCAGTCATAGGGACCTTTGATCCTCCCACAACAGTAGCTTCCTCAGCATGGAAGGGTTTTGTGTGGTATTACGTTGTGACAAATTGGTTGAAAGGTAGATCTGGCAGCACAATGGAAGCTGTGATTTATACACAGCAAAGGTCACTGTGTGCTTTGATACACAGTGGTTGTTAATTTACTACCTCCATTAAATCGGGATGAAGTGATTATGTGGGCTGTTTGTGGTGGATGTTCATCGATACAGAAGCTTCTGCTGTTCTGCATGCTTTGCATGTTCCTCATGCATTAGGCCTTTGTAATAATCACACCCTTGTGTTCGAGCCTGCTGATTGGCTGTCATTTATAAACAACTATTATACCAGTAAAGTCTAGAAGGACAGCCTGAGGTGTCAGCTAACAGACAAGTGTTTCCAAAAAGAATTTTAGTGAGCAAACCTTCAGCCACTGTACCTGCAAAGAATGTTGTAATAACAAGTCCAAGTCCATGTGCCTGTACTGGTATCAGCCACACAGAGAGATGCTTTTCCTCTCTCTCAGATAATAATTGCTTACATCACATGCACATGAATGTTTTATTTGTCTGTGGAGTGCAAGGATTTGCTCCCCTCTCAGTGAAATGAGTACTGTTCAAATCAGTGCTTGTGTATTTTGCAAAGATGAATTCTAGTGTCTGACAAAAAGATTGTTTTAATAGATTAGCTCTCCTAAAAATGAAAACGCAGCCATTGTTTATTAGCATTCATGTTGTTCCAAACATGTATGGTGCTTTTTTTTGTAGGAAAACTGTCATGGAAATATCCATATCACTAAATGTACTAAATTTCATGCTGAAGAACTTGCTGTTGTGTGAGAGACAGACCCAGAATAGCATGTCATGTTTAATTATTACACACCCGTTACCTGTTTTTGTCATTAGTGATGACAATTCAATGACAGTGCGTAATCAGTTTAAACAGCGAATGGAAAGTGCTTTGTAAAGATGCTTAAGAAATTTCTTATTTTTTGTATGTGGTGTTAAATCACATGAAGATGAGTAAGTAATGACCCAGTTTTCATTTTTTGAGTGAATTATGCTTTTAAAAATGATGGTGAAGTATTTATATTGAAACATTACTTACTGGCATTATTTGTTAATAAAACTATAATTTTAAATAATTCTGCCTTTTGATAAAGTCTAGCCATAAACACAATACATTGAGGTGGATCAGAGGTCTCCCGAGGATGGGCAGTTTGTTGCCTCTGGCTCTGTCTGACAGACATAGCTTGGTGGGTTTTCATTTTTTGAAGTCTGCATTGTTCTTATATTTTCCCTACTTTTATTTACCTCAGGTGGTTGGTAGCAGCTAATACCTTAGAGATGATTCAGGCACCAGTAGTGTGAATGTGTGTGCGTTTGCATGCAATACCTGTGTGTTTAGTTTCCATCACCTCTGGCTCGGCCCGGGAACTGTCTTGGGACTTCAGTTTTAACAGTGAGGTCTGGCCCCTCTTTCTTCAGGGCTTTGGGGAATTTGCAAATGTCTGTTGTTTCCTCTTAGAAAATACAGCCTGTCTTTCAGCACGTACACAGGGCAGAGAGAAAGAGAGACGAGTCATTGCTCACTGTAGCACTTTTATGCATTTTATTGTACCCCCCATTTGCCTTTAACAGCCTATTCATTTTAGCTCTGTTTTCAGATACGTTCATTCTCATAACTCTTGTATTTCTGCAGCAAGGATAATGGGTTTCATCTTTGAAATTTTGCTCTGATTTATTACACATAACCACCCCCACTCTCTCTCTCTCGCTCCTTCAGCCACAATCTCATACAAGTTACTTTTGTTTTCAGACATTGACCACACTTCCTGGCCTCTGGCATCTGTTGGAGGTCTCTTTGTGCTGGATCCTGTTTCTTTTTTATTATTGTGGATTTGAGTGGTGTTACTTAAACAAGCCGAAAGAGCAGCATTGAGATTAAATACACTAGCAGAAACCATCATCAAGCATGCATTCATGAGAGAGAATATAGGCTTTGATGATTAAGCTCTGAGACAAAAGTAAATGGAGATTTGGCATAATAGTAGGTTGAGCGACTGGAGTGTTGGTAGGCAGGCATCACTGCTGTTTAATTGTGGCAGGCATTTAATTGATACTCACTTCACAAAACTGTATTGCACTGATCAGAGCCTAGCATTTCAGAAGGGAAGATCCAAAATTCAGCCTTTCTAAAGCAGATAAGTGGATGTGATGTAAGGTCAGCCTTTCTCTCTCACTAGGTTAATTTAATCTATAAGCATGGCCTTTTTTTTGAACTTTGACCCTTGGCAGCTGGGCACAGGTAATTTCATCAATAGAGCTTGTTAGGGACACTTCCTGCTCCGTGCAGCTGTGACCAGCTGCATCAGAGAAAGTGAACAGAATTATAAGGGTCGGAAATATGAAGCTACTCAGTTAAATTACAATATACTCAAATCCACTTTATTTGCAGACAAAAGACGGGAGGTTAGACAAATACAGTGGTGGTCTGTGGTTGCCAGGGCTTGATTTTTCATGTCTGTGTGCCTTTGTGATCCATTGGGTCTGTTGGAATGTGTAGAACGTTTTACTCGCTTTATTAAGCAACAGAGAAAGAAGTGAGTTCACAAGCATTAAGCAAGACCTCACACTATGACTGGACATGTTTAGGAGCTCAAGCTTAACTGTATGTTTCAGCTTGATGGATTAATCTCTGAGAGTTTATTAATGCAATTCACGGTAGCTCCGCTAGGCCAGATTGCTGTTGTTTAGAGGGCGGATCATGTTGAAAAGCGCAAGATATATGAAACCTTTCAGAGGAATTCATATCCAAGAGCACAGCGGGAGGAAATCCAAGAGCATGGCATGCAATCAACAGGATGTCTGCATAAGATTTATTTATTTTGTTTGTGATATTGCCATAATAAAATTCCATAACAATGTTATACATAAGCAATGGGTTACCTTAATAGCTCTAAAATTGGTGCCCAGGGAAGAGAAGTGATAATTGAGAGACTGAACAGTTGCATTACGTTTCAAGCTCTCGCAGCAAATTATTTCTCATTTTAATGCCCAGATCATTCAGTGGCCTTTGGACTCAGATGAAGTCCCTGCAGGGATTTGAGACTGCAACTCCATCACAAGTGACATTCTGTTCACAAAACAAGATATGAAGTAAAGAGAAACCCACACAGGGAGCTTATGTTCATAAATGAGACCCCATCTGTGAGCAGTTTGTTGTGGAATATTAACACTGATGAGCTGGGGAGTCAGTCCTGACTTTCAGAGCGCACTGAGCTGGGCACGAGTACACAACGCCCAGAGGCTTAGGCGGGCAGTAAGGCACAACCAACAGATGGCTGTTTTTGACAGGAAGCATCTTCATATACCATCCTTGCAAACGTTCAACCTGTCTTTTCTCATTGTCTCATCTTCTGGTGAAGTCTCAAGCTCCTAAGCGTTCTTGATTCCTGCCTCAGGATGTTTAAGACGTAGAAACTATAGCTGTCAATGCTCAAAAGACTGTCTTTTTCACGCTCCCACATTTCTCTCTTGTGCTCTTTTTTTGATGCCGCCTACTGTGGTATTTGCTGAGGATTGCTTTTAGCTTCTGACTGGGGTGGAGATGATAAACATCAGTATGGTGTGGAGAGAAGCAAACAATCTTCTCCTCCTTCTCCAAGTACACTTCCTCTGAGCACTTCCTCCTGCCAGCCCCTCAGTGGATATGACGATAAGCTTCTTAATATTTTCTACTATCTCTACCAACAGTGTCAGAGATAGGATTGTCTTTAGAGACCTGGTTCTTGTTTAGTAACATTTTAGGATGCACTGATTTTTTTTTTCCCCACCAGCACAAAGCTAACCAATATCCCATTACTGACCAGAATTGATCATATCTCATAAATGGCTTTGCTACAGGAGGAGCGGTATAGAAAGAAATTGCAACATTAGAGGGTCCTGTAAAAGGCTGCTGTGTATTGATCTTATCCTCAGCTTGCGAGCTCATTAATCATGCAAACAGGAAGTTGTGTATGGTTTCCACCCTTCTCCTTGTTGCTTCTCTGTGAGCACATTCTGGATTAGTGGCAGTCTGTTGTTAAAGTGAGATCAAAATAGAGAAAATTCTGAGTTATGTCAGCTTTATTCTATATATTTATAGCTGTCTGTCTTAACGAATTTAATAGCACGGTTTGTACAAGGTGCTTGAAGTGCTTGAAGTACTTGAATTTGACAAGGCCTGGAAAACCCTTGAAAATTGCACTATTCCTGAAGAGGTACTTGAAAACTGCTTGAATTATTGAAAGACAATGTATCTGTGAAATAAGTGGTTAATTTTTTTTTATTCATGCAATTCAAAAAACAAAATACTTTTTTCCACATATTTCAGTTAATGAAATCTAGTAAAAAAAAAAATAAAATCAAAAATAAATAAAACAAAGCTAGTGAGCTAAGCCAGTAGTAGTACTGACAATGTTGTGTAAACATGGCTCAAGAAGGAAAAGAGGAACAGATGAACTAAAACAATTTAATTTTGAATTGAATCAAAGTAATTTACGGTGAGACTGCTCAGATTGATTCAAACTTGTGACTTAGATGATTTTTTTTTTCAAGCGATTCACTAGCGCAAAAAAAACAAAAAAAACAGATAAAATTAAAAGAGCCGGTTATTTCTGAATTTCCACATTGCTTGTAACAGTTTTAATAAGCACGTAGTGATGGGTGAAACTGAGTTTTTTTGAAACTCCAAATCAGTTAAACCATTGCGTCACAAAATGATTTACTGTTTCGAAGCACTCCAATCAGAGCAAATCATTTGATTCAGATCGGGACTTAAGACAACGTAATACAAATCATTTGATTTAGATCGGGACTTCGAAACATGTTCGCAAATCATTTGATTTAGATTGGAACTTCACATTTTGCAAATCATTTGATTCAAATTGGGACTTTGGAGCATGTATTGTGAATCATTTGATTTAGATCAGAGCGTGGATTGCGAATCATTTGATTCACATCGAGACTTCAGTGCAGGTTTGCAAATCATTTTTTTTTTAAGATTTATTTTTGCCCTTTTTGCCTTTATTATGATAGGACAGATCATAGCTGACAGGAAGCGAAGTGGGAGAGAGAGAAGGGGGTGGGATCGGGAAAGGTCCTTGAGCCGGGATTCGAACTTGGGACGCCCGTAGTGCAATGGCGCTGTATGTTGGCGCCGACAGGTTCGCAAATTATTTGATTCAGCTCTTGACTTTTTATAACAGAATTATAAAACAAAACAAGCTAAAAAGAAAATGAAATTATATGTAAATACAAATCTCTTAAAATAAAAAAAAAAGAAAATTAACCGTGGTATTAATTTAAAAGAGGCGACACTGATAAGTGAGATCTCTGATTGAAGTCATTGAAAATCAAAAAAAGTAGTACTTGAAAAGTCCTTGAAAGTCCTGGAATTTCATTTTACAGTGTCTGTACAAACCTTGTAATAGTCAAAAATAGAAAAAGGAAGAAGAAGAGGAAACTAAAATTAGCTAAGATGTTTTAGTAAGCAGACTGTGGTCTGACATGCTACTTTTCTTATGAGTTGCCAATAAGTAATTGGTGAGTAATGAAACATTGCAACTCAAGCTGCGGTTATTAAAGCATTTTTGTTAACAAGAATATGATGGAGGGATCTATCAGTGGGACACAACTATAACAGTGAGATGATTTGTAAAAGATAAATAGTATTTACTTTGATAATTAATTATTTGCTACCCTGTGTGCATTTTCTTTCAAATTAAAATGATATACTGGTAATGGTTAATTATTCTGTTCCAGATAATGTTGGATCCTGTACAATAATGTTTAGAGATTTGAAGTAATGTCAGTCAAGATTAATCAGTAGATCAGCACTCCTGAATGCTCTTATTATAATTGGTGAAGCTCAGAACAAATCGTCTATGGGTTGTAATGCTTAACGCTGCAAATTAAACGACTTCGTAAATAGCAATGGGAGTAGATCTAAAGAAATGACACCTTATTTGACACCTTAATATTTATTTGTTGATTAATTGTGTAGTCCTAGTTCCCAATTATGTCACATATGATTGTAACAGTGGGTGTTTTCGTTCTCAAACAAAGCTTGAATGGAACCTTTCTGGATCAGGAACAAAAAAGTTTGTTGCGTGTCACCATCTGTTTGATTATAAATATGAAAATCCAGTATGATTTTCATCTCTGCTGTCAGTCTGGTGTGTGTCAGTAGGCAAATGTTCCATGGTTTCTGTGCGGGGCCAGCTGCTGGCAAAAGGAAAAGACTGTAAGATGCAAACATTTCTGTCAGAGACAGTCAAAAGAGGTTATTTATGCATATGAATATGGAGTTTGTAAAAGTGAGTTGTTGAATTACAGACTGTGCGTAATAAAAACATATTATTTTGTGCAAAGGTGCACCGAGTGTCTACAGAATGCATAATAATAATAAACTACACTGTACTTTGCAGATGATTGCATGTGATCACTGTACTTTCTGCTCTTGTGTTCCTCAGCAGGCTCTATTCAAAACAGTCATCACGGATGCTAGTGCCTAGATTCATTTTCTCTACCCAGAAAAGGCCATGCAACCCGGCACGAGATAATCACCTCTCTTCACAGTGGATGATGGGTTATCTGATCATGTAATCATGCCCAGCGTCCGGTTTGATAGGCACTGCGTTAATTTTACTCGCAAATTGGATTCCCTGTAGACAAATGAAGGGAACGCCTTACTTCACATAGCATGTTTAGTCATAGTTGTTCAATACTGATGTCTATCATTTTACAGCATTTTGTGATGAATTAGTAATGAGTGAAAGAAGTTTTCCCAAACATGCTTTTGTTGTTAAAGGGGACCATGTGTCCAATCTTGATGGATCGCACCTGCAAAAGCAATTTCCTGGGTGCTGGAAGAAGACATTGTAACAGCGGGTATGATTATGGAGAGGCTGTTTCCATTAAGGAGGAAAAAAGTTGAGAAATGTGGCAGCAATAAGGCAGGCTGGTAATGAAACCGATCAGCTGTGAAGGGATTAGAGCTGAAACAATTGAGAATCCTGCAGGAAGCGACGTGGAAGGAAAAACAACAATAAAAAAAAAAACCAAAAGAGCCGGTGAAGATCTAATGTAATCTGAGGTGAGGCCATCTCTGATGAAACAGAGCATTCGTAATGAAACTGACCCATCCTCCCTGATCATTGAGTCTTGAGGAGGGGGTTTTCCAGGGATGTCATTGGTTTAGCAAAACACCAAAGATCAGTAGGCTGACTAGCCTCTGCGGACTTCCTCAGGCCCCTAGTCTTCCGGCTTTTCTCCCCACTCAGGGAGAGGAGCTACGGTTGTATAATCTCTCCTCCCTCCTCTCATCTAGACAACAAGAAACATCTGGAAGAGGAAGAGAGAGTTCAGAACACACCCATCCCCACCCCTGAGGAGCTCCAAGATTAAGAATGCCCTGAAAAACTGGACACCATTGTGTCTGGAGGCCGCTCTCACTTCTCTTTTTTGGTTGAATGTATCATAATAACTTTTTGTAGCCCGGGGGATTTATTCTTCTGGCTCAAGCTTAGATCTTTCTGCCGCTGTCTCTCTCTCTTTCAGATTCATCTGAGTAGTATCATGTTGGCAGTGCTTAGTGCAAGGACATGCGTTTGAAAAGGACTTTTGAAGCATTCAGTGAATTTTTTTTTTTTTTTGCACAGTATTATGATCTTTAAAGTGTTACACATTCCATATCTCCACTCTCATAAAAATGTTTTGTCCTATCTTAATCTCATTTAAATGTTTGTTAATTTTGCTGTGTAATTCAAAGAGTCACATTTGAGAGACTGATTCAGGTCATTTGCATTAGCAAGAAGCAAAACACATCCACCATTAGTTTTCTTATACACTACCAGCCAAACGTTTTTGGACCGTATAATTTTTTTATTTTTATTTTTTTTTTAAAGAAGTCTCTTCTACTCACCAAGCCTACATTTATTTTATCCAAAGTACAGCAAAACTGTGAAATGTTTTTTTTTTTTTTATTTGAATATATTTTAAAATGCAATTTATTCCTGTGATTTCAAAGCATGATTACTCCAGTCACATGATCTTTCAGAAATCATTCTAATATTCTGATTTGCTGCTCAAAAAATTATGTTGAGAACAGCTGAGTATAATTTTTTCAGGTTTCTTTGATGAATAGAAAGTTCAGCAGTGCACATTTCTGCAGGTGCAACAGCTTAATATAGTTTGCTGAGAGTGAGACGAGCACTTCTGCTTTTAGTATATGAGACTAGTGTTTCCATCTTCAGTCATGTTTCGCCTTCTTGTCCTTTTTCCTGAGGAGATTTCACTGCGGACTCTCTGGGTTAGACATTCATTATTCAAAAACTGCAGCACAGTGTAGTTTGGTGCCTTCATTTTATGACAAAATTATAAAGGTTTTGTTGTGGACAGAAAGCACTCATCAGGGAGGCTGGAGATTTAGACTTAGTATATTTCTCCAAGTGAGAACAAAAGCATTTTATTTCCCTCCTTTTATTAGTGCTGGATAGCACCCAGTGGAGTATATTCCTGGTGAGTTTCTTCTGTTCTATGTATCGTCCTTGGCAGAGCACACCAATCTTTTCCCCATAAAGATTCTCTGTGCTGAGAAAGATCGGTTTTCATTTTGTAGGATTAGGTTGTCTTTGTGGTGTTTCTCAGCCCCCTATTATGTTACACCAAGTCCTATTTTTATATGGATAATATTCAGCTCTTGTTGTCCTAAGGAAGAGTTTGACACCCACATAAAGAGTCAAAATAACAGGATAAGCATCTTGTCTTCTTTCAAGAATAAGCTGCAGTTATGCTGCAGACAGAATTTACTGAATTACAGTTGAGGTGTTTGATTTGTGTGCTTTTATGTCTTCATACAACAGAGCTGTTCATTTAAACAGAAAGGAAATTTTGATCGCTTGACTGAAATGCAAATTTTGGAAATGCTGAAAGAAAACACTGCCTTCTGATTTGCTTGTAACAGCTCCATTTGTGTGTCCTCCCGCGCATGTTGTTTTTAGGAAATACAGTAGGCTATTTTAAGCAAAATGGAGCACTTGAGTCTGGTCCGACAGGCTAACAGGCAAGCTTTCGGCCTTATTTATTATCATAATAAGACAAACCAGTTTTTTTTATTTAGCTCTTTAACTGGCACATCATAATTTTAACATTTCTTTGTCAGCCTTCTTTGAACCTAATATGAATTTCTAACCTTAAAGGATTACTCCACTTCCAGAAAAACAGTTTCCTGATAATTTACTCACCCCCATGTCATCCAAGATGTTCATGTCTTTCTTTCTTCACTCGCAAAGAAATTAAGTTTTTTGAGGAAAACATTCCAGGATTTTTCTCCATATAGTGGAGTTCAATGGTGCTTAACAGATTGAAGGTTAGAAAAAGTTTCAGTGCAGCTTCAAAGGGCTCTACACAATCCCAGCCGAGGAATAAGGGTCTTATCTAGCGAAACGATCGATCATTATAAAAAATTATATTTATACACTTTAACCACAAATGCTTGTCTCATCTAGCTCTGCAATGCACATGGGTACTCTTTGCACTCCAGTTCAAGACAGTTACGGTATGTCGAAAAATCTCATTTTCTCCAACTCAAAATCAACATCGCTGTTTTACCTTTTATTTATTTATTTATTTTTGTAAAGGTTATTTGATCTTTGCACATTCACTTTGTTAACACTGGGTCCGGTACTTCTGCGGCGATGCAGGATGATTTGGAAGTTGGAGGAGAAAATAAGTTGGAAGTTTTCCAACCTACTCTAACTGTCTTGAACCAGAGTGCACGGAGTATGCATGTGCATGGCAGAGCTAGACAAGATGAGCATTTGAGGGTAAAAAGTATATAAATTGTTTTTTCTTTTTTGAAAATAACCAATCGTATCGCTAGATAAGACCCTTATTCTTTGGCTGGGATCGTGTAGAGCCTTTTGAAGCTGCATTGAAACTGCATGTTTAACCTTCAATCTATGCACTGTATGGAGAGAAATCCTAGAATGTTTTCCTCAAAAAAATGGTAATTTCTTTGCATCTGAAAAAAAGAAAGACATGAACATCTTGGATGACATGGGGGTGAGTAAATTTATCAGGAAAAGTTTATTTTGGAAGTGGAGTAATCCTTTAATCCATTTGTTCTGTTGAAAACAGTGTAAATATTTGAGTTTGTACATGATTGTCCTTGTCCCTTCTTCTGGTTTCATTTCACTGCTTCGATTTCACACTATCATCTTTGCTTTTCTCTTCTGTGACCTTGGCGGCAGAGAGTCGCTGGAGTCTGGAATAGCATTTAGCGGCTTTAGCCCGACCAGTACTTCCAGACGGACTCCCGAGATGATGAACTGCGGAGCCTGGGCACATTAATCTTCCTCCCAATGCTTCATCTTTCTGCTAGACCTCACCCAGGCCTGCTGCCGCATGGCATTACAAACAGACACACATGGCTAAACCAACATACGTCACCCTTATGCTGTATATAGCTCAGCTCATCCAGATCATTTCTGCAGTGCTTTCTTGATGATTCGCCGTAGTGTGATCAGTCACTTTCATAGAATGCCCTCTGGGGTTTCTGTGAGGGCAATATGCAGCACATATTGGGTAAAGTACTTGAATGGAATATCAGTTTTTCTCTTATTGTTTCTGATATATTGGATTTAATTCTTTGTCTTAGAATTTGGCTTAAACGCAGTCTTATAAGGCAGTGTAATTACGTTGCCTATCTGTGTTGACTTAAAACTCTGCTTTGATGGGCTTCCCCACTGTGTTTTAGAACAGTGCAATTGTGGCTGCCTAACAGTACATAAAAATCATATCCATCATAGCTCAGGGAGTCATCAGTGGTTGCATAATGTGGTTTCCCTTTATTCAAATACTTTTTCCTGCATTTGTATGCACGTTATTGCGCACATGGAAATGAGGATTCGACATTCTCCAACACTAATGTCACTCTGTGCCACTGCTTCATAGGGATGTTTGCCATATCTCACCGATGTTTGATATGTTTGTTTAAATGTCAAGCACAAATGCCATGATGAGGTGGAATTATTGACCGTTTCACACAGCTACTCTGTTTCCAGGCAAAGGCCAAATTTAGGCCCTGATTTAAAGGATTAGTTCACTTCCAGAACAAAAATTTACAGATGATGTACTTACCCCGTTGTCATCCAAGATGTTCATGCCTTTCCTTCTTCAGTCGTAAAGAAATTGTTATTTGAGGAAAATGTTTCAGGAATTATCTTTATATAGTGGACTTCAATGGTGCGAGTTTGAACGTCCAAAATGCAGTTTAAATGCAGCTTCAAAGAGCTCTAAATGATCCCAGCCGAGAAATAAGGGTCTTATCTAGCAAAATGATCTGTCATTTAAAAAAAAAAAAAAGAAATATGTATACTTTCTAACATCAAATACTCGAAAAACTTCCATCTCATTTCCTCCTCCAACTTTCCTGCTTCGCTGCAGAAGTACCGACCCAGTGTTTACAAAGAAGATCAAACACCCTTTACAAAAAAAGGCAAAACAGGGATGTTGGACGATTTTGAAGTTGGAGGAGAAAATGAGATGGGAGTTTTTCGACCTACCCTAACTGTATTGACCCGGATTACACAGAGTACGCATGCGCGTGGCAGAGCTAAACAAGACGAGCATTTGAGGTTAAAAAGTATGCAGGTTTTTATTGTTTTTTTTTTAGAAAATGACAGATCGTTTCACTAGATAAGACTCTAATTCCTCGGCTGGGATCATTTAGAGCCCTTTGAAGTTGCATTTAAACTGCATTATGGAAGTTCAACCTCGCAGACACCATTGACGTCCACTATATGGAGATAATTCCTGAAATGTTTTCCTCAAAAAAACATAATTTCTTTACAACTGAAGAAAGAAAGGCCTGAACATCTTTGATGATAATGGGGTGACTATCTGTACATTTGTGTTCTGGAACTAATCCTTTAACCTAAACATCCCGTTTGAGCCTGAAACGGAGCGTGTTGATTAACTTTTGGTGCTTAAATTAGTCTGTAATCAACAGAACCTTTACAGGTCATTTAGCATCACCTGTGCTTAACTCCAAAGGAAAAAAAGGAAAAGCATCCATATTCAAATCCCTCCTCACCTGGTTTAATGAAATTCATTTGGCCTGTGATGCATATCTCTCTAGTGAGGCCTCCTATTAAGAGTTCATTTCCCTACTGTGTGCATGCCCTTATTAATGGCTAGAATGAGTGTAGTCCCTAGGCTAGAATTAGACTTGTCGGTTCATTAAATCAGCGTGTTCTTTGTTAGCGTGCCATTTTTGACTGATTATGGTCTTGTGCTTTATTTTGTGTAGGTTGATGCAGGCAGTTTTGCCTGCAGGGCGGCGGGATTTTCAGGCCTCTGGTTGTCTTGGCAAGTTCATGTAATGGACTAGGCACATTGTCTGGCCTCTCAGACACACAGCCTCCATGCAAGCTGACATCCAGATGTTAGAAATGCTTGACCCCCGAGACTTTGCTGACACCCCTGTCTCTTTTCACTTGCACTTTCAATAATTAGACATAGCCAGGTCAGACTGAACCTGCAAGGTTTTCACAGGTTTGGGAGAAAACGTGCAGAAACTCTGAGGTGAATCGTAGTAATGTGTTAAACGGACTTGAGAGTACTAGACTTCAATTGACAGCTGAAAGCATAATTAATTCAGCCAAATGATTTCATAAACAAACTTGGAAGAACTTTTGGGAACTTAAGGAGGTCATTTTAATTCTGCAGAGCTTTCTGGCCTTCACATTAGTGCCGAAATCTTTATTAGTGCGAGTGGGAACATCAGTATGCTGGTAATTTGAAAGCACACTTATTTAAGAAAATTTTCCACAGGGCATCACAATGAAGTCCTTACTGGAAAGAAAACAACTTTGCTTGGGCCAGTAGCTTTAATAGCTTAATGTGCAAGTGTTTTAGATGTTGTCCTTGTTAAGTTTGTTGAATGAAATCTTAAGGCATTCGCAGGATTTTTATCTGTTTCTATGTGCTGCTTAATGCCAACTTTAGCCAAGTTAATTAGGTAAAGTTAATTTGTTACACTTTAATGGAAATAAAGGAAATCCATACTCTCTTTAGAATAAAAAAAAGGCAAACAATGGTGGGAAAAAAATATCTTTTACTACAGTTTAACCTTGAAAATCCTAATTAAAACAATGTCCACAGGGCTCGCTTGAGAAAACATCTGAAACATTATGATCAAAACAGAAGATGAAGACAAAAATATTTTTACACTTTCTTCTTCTCCGATTATACTGTTTCAAAGCCTTGGGGAGATTGATAATGAAGAGATTAAAATTAATGTTTTAACCAAGCGTTTGATGGGAAGCTGGAAAGAATTGATAAACTGGCCCAAGACATCTTCTGATATTCCTTCCAGTTAGTCAAAGTTGGCTCCTTCCAGTCAGCTTGTTAGCTGTAAGACTCAGAGAACTTATGATCACACTCGGGTTTTAAACACACCTAAAGTTCATTAACTGCAGAAAGTTTTTGGTTTGACTAAGAGACCAAGTTTTTCTCCTTGTTAAAGCAAGTGAGTGAGTAAGAGAGACAGCCAGGGGAAGAGCAAACAGATATACATGACTTTGCTTTTCACTTTATGGGACAAGTTTATGAATATTTGAATGAGCCAAAGTCATCATGGCAGCACAGACAAACTTGCCTCTGTCCCTAATATTGAGCATTTGCATATACACCTGTCTTACTTCCTGCCAGACAAACATCCCTCAGGTTTAACCTAAGTTTTATGCTGTTGGGGAAAAACCCAGAAGTGAGAGCATAATTACATTTTCCCATGTCAATATGTGTCTTGTTCTTCATGCAGGTAGAGAAGTGAGAAATTCTATGTTGAAAAAGAAGCAACGTGAGAAAGTTTGGTTTTTATCAAATACAAGATTAAATTATGGTTGCAAACTCTGATGTTAGTTTAATATGTGTTTGGATTGGTATTTTGGTGCGTGGACACACACATACACGCACCAAGGTCTGTCTGCAGTTGCACAAGGGATTGAGGTTTTCATTTGGTGAGTATTAAACCCATCTGTTAGTCTATGTATCCCTCAGGAAGCATCAGTGCTTTGTCTTGTTCATTGTGTTGTGTGTTTTCCAGTCATTAAAAACCATGTTAAGCAGCAAAGAGCCTTATTAGATTAGTGCTGGAGGCACACACGAAAACACGCATTAAAACTGCCTCCGTACATCCAATGAAGCTAGAGTAGGCGGACTCTCTTACTCTCATCACTATCCTCATCTAATTTAAAACCATGTTATATGTACATAAGTCCTTGGAGATTTACAAGTCATGTTATTAAAGTGCAAGGTGAATTCACATTCTTATAATCCTATTAACCCTCAAATGGTCTTTCACATGATTTGTGTCAGTGCTTCAATGCACATTTGTGTAACTTTTAAAACAAAGCACTTGAGAAACATTGCAGATAACAACACAGAAGAATCCTACCAACTTGCTTGGAGGAAAAAGTGGTATTTTATGTGTAAAGCATATGGTATCCATCTTTATTATGCATATGCGTTTATCTCTGTTTCACCATTTCTATTTTTATTGGTCATAGTGTTCACGATTCATTATAAGGTGTTGTGTTGCATTTAATATACAGTTGAGGTCAAAAGTTTACTTACACCTTGCAGAATCTGCAAAATGTTAATTATTTTATCAAAATAAGAGGGATCTTACAAATTGCATGTTATAGTTTTTTTCATTTAGTACTGACCTGAATAAGAGATTTCAATAAAAGATGTTTACATATAGTCCACAAGAGAAAATAATAGTTGAATTTATAAAAATTTTACAAAAAAGTTTACATACACTTGATTCTTAATACTGTTGTAACCTGAATGATCCACAGCTGATCCACAGTTTTTGTTTGTTTAGTGATAGTTGTTTATGAGTAATTAGACAACTTTTCTTGTCTTGAACAATTAAACTGACCACTGTTCTTCAGAAAAATCCTTCATGTCCCACAAATTCTTTGGGTTTTCAGCATTTTTGTGTATTTGAATCCTTTCCAACAATGATTGTATGATTTTTGAGATCCATCTTTTTACACCGAGGACAACTAAGGGACTCATATGCAACTATTACAGAAGGTTCAAATGTTCACTGAAGCTACAGAAGATACTTACGTTTCTCAGAATTGTCTTTAATTTATTTAATAAGTTAAATTTACCCTGATCTTCAAATTCAAAAAGTTTTAATGCATCTTGTTTCCTTCTTAAGCATTAGTGAGCATTTGAACCTTCTGTAATAGCTGCATATGAGTCCCTCAGTTGTGAAAAGATGGATCTCAAATTCATACAAAAACCAAAGAATTTGTGGTATCTGAAGGACTTTTCTGAAGATCAGCAGGCAGTTAAACTGTTCAACTATCACTAATCCAAAAAAAAAAAAAAAGGATAATTCAGGTAACATCACAGTATTAAGAATCAAGCGTATGTAAACTTTTGAACGGGGTCATTTTTATAAATTCAACTATTATTTTCTCTTGTGGACTATATGTAAACGTCTTTTACGTGAAATATCTTATTCATGTCAGTACTGCATAAAAAAGTAGCATGCATTTTGTATGATCCCTCTTATTTTGGGAAAATAGTTAACATTTTGCAGATTCTGCAAGGTGTATGTACACTTTTGACCTCAGCTGTAGGTAATATCTCTTTTCCGTATTGTTCATGTTTGCACTTGTTATGCAGATTGTCCTCTAATCATTTCCTGAGCTTTAAAAGTTCAGAGAAAAGACATCTAAATTCATATAATATGTGTTAAAATGCTTGACCTGTTTCAGGGCAGTGCTATAGTCTGATATGTCTGATTGTGCACTTTAATGCATTGAGGAACATTAGAATGAATCATGTGAAAGGACCCCACAGGAGTTTATCTTTTTGGTATTGACTGTACACCAGAGAATTTAACTAACTTTCAACTTGGCATACTGGAACCGTTTTGGTTGGTTGTCTAGAAATGACTGATGGCCTCTAGACAGAGGTTTGTGATTGGTTGCTGCTGCAGGGGAGGAATGTTAGAACGCTGATCATACAGTAATTATGGTGAGAGATTGATTGGAAACTGCCAGTTTGGCGGAAGTGTTGTTGAACATAAGACTCTAAAAATATATATGATGCATATTTATGAGTAGATGATGATGATTCAGCACAAAGCACTGCTTCCAGCTTCAACGACTTGCTTCCAAAAAAAGAGAAATTGTGTGAATTGACTTCAGAGTGAACTGTCTGTGCCTCTGTGTTGTGTAACTTAATACTTTTCTCAGTAATCACAATAATTTGCAAATACTTTTGCTCAGACAGCAGTTTGATGTAACTGATATGTTTAGGCTGGGACAGTGATTTCATTGCATCCTTTCCAAGACAACAGCTTATGTAAAGTCTAGTCTTGTTTTATAAAACAGTCTTTCCCCTACAAAAATCAGAAGTCTCCACATTTCTTAAATCTTGCCTAACAAGACAGACCCTCATTCCTGACTCTCAATGGCTTAGCTTTAAAGCACATTAAGAAAGCCTAGCTGTGCTTTACAGACTTATAAAGGCTCTGAGGCCTTGGAATTGAGGACGAAGGGCAAATAACGAGAGGAAAGGTGGCTCATCTCCTGTCCCTCGTAACTGTTTCTCTCTCATTATGAGATGAATCATTTGCCACAGACTGGCATGCTGGCCTGGATGTCTAACTTTTATATTAGCTTATATATTCTATTAAGCACAATGAATTATGGATCCCCGCAATCCCTGGATTTTGCGGAACTGACTGTTAGTGCTTTCCCCTCTCTCTCCACTGCTGGCTCAGGCGTTTAATGGATACGGAAAGCCGCGCACCAGGTCCTGTTAATGGTTCGGCACTCCTAATTTAAGTCTAAAAATACTCAGAGATATGGAGAGAAGGAAATTGGTGGGGGAAGGCAGGGCGGAGAGCAGTGGACAGCAGGACTCGGGTGCAGGGCCGTTGTTGCAAAAAAACGAACAGCTGAGCCCAATAGAAGACTCGAGTCCACTGGGAGGGAAGGAAGTGCACTGATTGGGATAAATGCCAAGAATTCTTGTGTCTACATTCTGCATGAAATACAGGATGTTCAAAGTTTATTCTGTTTAATACAGCGGAAGTTACTTTTTTTATTCTGTACTCTAGACTGGAGGATGCAATCCTCATAGACAATCCAAATCTGTCCCTGTAGCTTTGGATAAAAATTATTATGTGTCAGTTTTTGATCTTTAAGCATTTTCACAGCATCTTTTAAAGGGCTTTAAATAGAGCATAAAATATCTAGCTGGATAACACGCCTTTATTCAGTTTTTTTGCATTATATGCTATTATTTTTCAGCAAGTGCTTTAATGAATTTAGCAGAGGTGTGACGATGCACTCATTAGACAAGACGATACGTGATAGTGGGTTCACAAGAACGAGACAAGACAATATTTTAAGACTATTTTTAAGAAATCTTGTCTCAGCTACTTAAGAAAAAAGGATGTTTATTTTATATAATGGAACCCTCTCAGAAGCCGCCACCTAGAGGGAGCCTCATCAATTATTTAACGATTCAATGCAAACTACACGAATGTGCCCTTTAAATGTTGCTAATGCCATCACTTTACCATACATAGGGCCCTATGAAATTCATTTAATTTTTTCCCAAATTAATTTTTTTTTCCGTTTTGATTTTTCTGGATTCCATTTTTTTTTTTTTTTTTTTTTACTTTTTTAGACTCTGTTTTAATACTTAAATTAAAAAATATTAATCAAAAGCCATGTCTAATTAATTGAAATCATGAAACTTACAACAATTTAACATCAATTTAGTAAAAGCCCTGTGAAACACATTTTATTTTTTCTCAAATTCAGTTTTATTTTGACCAAATTCTGTTATTAATTATTTCAGAAATTTCAGGAATACTCTGCTGTGTTTCTTTGGTAAATAATATTTCTGGTTAAATATTATGTATAAAATATATAATATATAATATGAATATAAAAAATGTTATAATATAATATAATAATGTATTTCTGTTACAGTTTCTTCAAGTTAAACCGAATTTTTATTTTGACAGGTAGCTGTGAAGACCTTTAGGTTTCTGTTTGTATATGATACGATAGTTTAAAAAAAAAAAAAAAAAAAAAAAACGGTAAAATGCTCATGAAATGATTCTCAGAGCAGTTCTACAGATTACGTTTATGTGTTCGTGTACACATCTTTTGAGATGTGTCTGTGAGTGTCATGTGCGTTTCAGAATGTGTAGTAAACAAAACTGGGTGTCTGCACCATTCATTCAATACAGAAACACGCAATTCATATTTAATGGTATTTTTGCGGCTTAATATAGACACTAGTCCATATCATGTTTTAACGTGCACTGACCTACTTCTGATTTATTCATCCAAATTTGGCAAATTGCAATTCCGCGTTAAACAGTAAATTCTGTTTTCATGACTGGATTCTGCAATTCCATCCACCTTTTCCGCATCGCGGAAATCAAAGGGCCCTATACATATTTGAAAAATTTTATTCATTGTCTATTCAATATTTCATATCCTTTATTGACTTTTAAGTGACACACATACAGTCTGAATGTTTGCATCATGCATCTCTGTACAATCAGTAACACTGGACACGGTGTAATACACACAGCATATTAGCAGATTAGATACAGCTAATGTTGCAAAAGAGGTTGATACAGTCGGTAAGCATTATTTAGAATCCATTATTGCTACCATTTCCTCTCTATTAAGGCCTATTTTCTCTGGTTTGTATGGCATTTGCATGCAATTTTACATCAATATGGCTTATTCCGCTGTGATTTGCAGTGCTTAGGTGAGCAGTCATTGGTCATATCCAACTCTGCTTACTATTAACTCAGTTTTACTATGTAAGCGTAGTGCAGTTAAAGTTGTTACAAACCCTGTCAAAAAGGACTCTTGGGATGGGGGGAAATCTGTTGGCAGTTTAGGATTAAAACAGAAAACCCCTCCCCCTGCCAGTTTTAATCCTATCAATGCCCTGTATTGATGTGGGTCTCTGAGAGAGAGAACCAGACTGCCCCTCTGGGTGTGGTAAAAAGCAGCGGATGTAAAGGACATTGCCTCTTGGTACTGATTTGAGACTGTAATAGTGGTTAAGATTTGGATTTACGTCAGAGATGGGTTTAGAATAAAAGTCTTCAGTCAAGCTAAGCTTGCCATTTGGAGAAGCTATTATTTAAAAAGCTATACAACTGCTTCTCACTTCCCCCACCAGATTCAGACACTTGTGTAACGCATCCCATGCTGATCTTCAGTTCTGCATCCTCGCTGCAGGTTTAGCAATGTACGCTAATCACTTTGAACCTTGAGATTAATGAGTGTAAACACTCTCAACTTTAGACGAGATAAGCTGTCATGTGAACTGTATGCAAAGACAAGTGCTTGTATAACATTTAATATATTGAACATAAGTATGTCACAAGTAAGACCACAAGACCGTTTATTCATTTGAGACTAGTGTGATGTGGGAATCTTTACTGTCATGAATAAACTCACACTTATCTTGTTTAAACTAAGCTGCTATTTTTATGAATGCAAATGCACTGAGTGCATTGGTTTAAAAAAAGCTTGGTTTGTAATGAGGTTTGGCTAGCCCTTTTTGCATATGCACATACTTCTCAGTCTGTCAAAATGTAAATGCATCCTTTATTGCGCTAGTCACACATTAATTTATATATCGCATGATATTGCACCTGTGAAGGAAAACCACTCGTTGCATTTGCTGTAAAATAACATGCTCAGTCTAAATAAGATACCGTAATGGCACAGTGAAACGTTGATACATTTTTAGAGCAAACTTGACTCGCTCAACCTTTCTCTGCTGGCTAGCCTTCAGCAGAGTCTCTTGCACTCTTTGTACCCTGTTGGTGAGCTGTAGTATTCTTCCAGACATCAATATTGGATGAGAAGCAAGTGTAATGTGTGTTTAATGACTGGTGTAAGGCAAAAAGTAAGTTGAGTCTGCAAAAAACAAGTTTAGGGCTGAAACGACTCAAATTCTAAGTGTCGATCAATGAACTATTGATCATAGAGCAACTGGCTCTAGTCCTAGAGTCCTTGGGTGAGCTATTGATATCAGATTCTAAACAGAACATTCCTAGCTGTGTTTAAAACCATTCCTTTAATTGTTGGTTTAATAATTAAGTGGTCTGTTGGTTAACCTCTGCTCTGTTACTTTTGTTTTTTTTTTTTATTGTGAAAGCACTGTGTTTAACGCTGACTCAAGCCTTGGAGTGGGTGCAGTTGAGTCATCGCTCTCCTGCCCGGGAGGATTTGGGATGTTCTAAGAGCTTATTAATGTAGTCTGTCATATTTCTGTCGAAGAGTTTAAAGCTAGTAATAGACACTAAGATTAGAGACAGTTTTGAGTGTTTGAAAACTGGACAAGATAATTTAGGCACTGAACTGAAGTCAGGTTGTCTTTTTATTAGCATTCAGATGGTGAGGCAGGGGCTGTGGTGGGGCTGATTGTGCTCTTTGTGTGACCACAGTGACTCATTTCCTCCCATGCTGTACACATATAGATACCTGGCTTTCGCTGCATTAGAAACCAGACCATCTGAAAGAGAGAGAGAGGTGGGAAAGGAAAGAAGGAGAGAGAGGGTGGTAAAAATTGTGAGAGTGTCACGGCCATGCACACAGCAATTTAAATTTTAATTGCCTAGATTTATCTTCTCAGCACAGTGTGACGGACTGATAACTGGAGCTGATAACTCTCAAACTGTTTGTAAAGCGCTGCCACCAGCCAGATACGTGAGCTCAGAGAAGAGGAAAGCACATATTGTTACCATGCACTGCTTGCAGCCCACGGCAGCTGTAAACGACTCCCAAAGCTGCTGCCTGACTGGAACATGTGCACAGTATGCACTGTGATACTTATAACTATAGAGAACTAAACTTTACAAATATAAATGTGTTGGGTATTTTTGCATTATAGATGTTTCTGGATGCTTGATTAAAGTTTTGCTACTTATGCTAAATGCCACTTATGGAAGCCCATTTCGGCCAATGAATAAAAAATATTAAAAAAGATAATTGCGAATGTACAATTTCTTCTCAGAATTGCGTGAAATAAACTTGTAATTGCGAGATGATGTAAAGTCACAATTCTGACTTCTTTCTCAGGATTGCAAGTTTATATTTTACAATTGTGACTTTTCCTCAGAATCGCAAGATACAAACACACAATTGCGAGTTATTAAGTCAGAACTGTGAGATATAAACTTGCAATAAAATATAGATATAAACTTCTAATAACATATCAGTCTTTTCCCCAATCAGAATTACTTGCAATTGCAAGTTTATAAAATAAGAATTTTGAGATATAAACTATATATAATCATTTTCAAGTTGCAGTTCTGAGAAATTAAGTCAGAATTGCATGATATAAACTAAAAGTTATAAAGTCAGAATTGTGAGATATAAACTCACTTTTTTTTTCTTAGAATTGCATGATATAAACGTACAAAACTTAAAATATCACACAATTCTGACTTAACTTGCAGTTGTGAGTATATCTCGCAATTATGAGATAAGTCAGAATTGCGAGATATAAACTCGCATTTGCAATAAAAAAGTCAGAATTGCGAGATATAAACTCACAACTGGTGAGTTATAGTCAGTATTATGTGATATTGTAAGTTTTGTAAGGTTACATCTCGCAATTCTGACTTTTTAACTCTTAATTGCGTTTATATCTCACAATTCTGAGAAAAAAGTCAGAATTGCAAGTTTGTATCATGCAATTCTAAGAAAAAAGTCAGAATTGCAAGTTTGTATCATGCAGTTCTGAGAAAAAATTCAGAATAGCAAGATAAAAATCAGAATTGAGAGATATAAACTTGTCATTGTGTTATAAAGTCGTAAATGTGTGATACAAACACACAATTCTGACATTTTCTCAGAATTTTGTGATATATACTTACAATATCACACAATTCTGACCTTATAACTCGCAGTTGTGAGTTTATATCTCGCAATTCTGAGAAAAGAAGTCAGAATTGTGAGTTTGTGTCACAATTCTGAGGAAAAAAAAGGAATTGTGAGATAAAAAGTTTTTTTAATCAGTGGCGGAAACGGCTTCCATAACTGCTTTATCATCAAAAGTTTGTATTTATTATTTATTTATTAATTAAATGTAATGTATTTTATGTATTGTTTTTTTTTTATTGTATCTTATTTATATAAAAAATTTTTTTTAATTGATAGTGCGTATATGTTTGTATGTATTTGTAATGTAAAGGTGGCCATTGCTTGGTTGAATCTTTGACGAGCCAAGGACCTATCGTCTTGGGTAGCTCTGTAGTGTTTTTTCCTTCAAAATTTTATATTAATGGCAAAAATGATGGGATCTCATTTATGACCTACATAAACCCCACACTGCAGATTTTCACTTATTAAAGATTAAAATGCCCAAGTTTTAAAGTGTACCAGATGTCTCCGGTCTTAAATGACCGTGCCTTTCAACCGTATGGTTGCCGAGCTAATATTTTAGTAATCAGCTGCCTCTTATGCTGTGTGCGTGTTTCCTGTGAATACATGGGACTGCTTTGGCCTGCTATCAGTTTAGCACCGTGATAAGCTGAAATGAATATTAAGTGTGACAAAGCACTAGCCAGTGCATTCACTCTCCTCTCTCCTTGTTCATCTTGTGATAGCTGTCACTAGGTTTCTTCCTTACTCTCACTCACTCCCTCACCCCCCGTCTGCCAGTCAATACATCAGTACAGGTTACAGAATGGATTTTTCTTTTTCAAAGTCTGGGCTGTGTTCCCACACTTCCTTTTTTATTCACAGAGCTTCACTCAGCAGGCACTGAACCTCACACGCTTCTAATGAGAAAACCACAACGCAGCCTCCCGAACACAAGTGCTAATTGAACGGTACACTTTTGGGATGCAACCTGGAATGTCAGCACAGAATTTCCTATTTCCTTTCCCCGTAGTGTTGCACATCAGCCATCGTCTCCCTCAGATCCCAGCATGTTCCCTCCCTGCCTCATTAGTGCATATTCACCGGCGTGAGTGATGATGATGAATAGTTACAGTGAGATTCATTGTTTACCCCCCCTTCTCATTTTTTTGGCTTGCCACACGAATAGCAATTAATCTAGAAAAATGTACTTAATTAACCAGTACAATAAGAGCTTAACTATCTGTTATTGGATGGTAAATGAAGCATGTTCAGATGCCAGAAACCCGACAAAAACTGACTGCTGCATCAATTATCTTCACACTCTGCTCATGGGAAGCATAGATATGGATGGGAAATGATATTTAATGATAGAAGGCTTCCCATTCTGCTCCTGATTGCAGCTTTTTTTGTGATGGTTAATATGTTATATAACAGTAGGGTGCCTTATTCAGATTGCTATGAGTAATAAATGGGTTGAAAGAGGAATGTTTTCCACTTGTCAGACTCGATCTAATTAGATACTTAAATCATGTGTTTTTGTTATAGTTATGTCATTACACATTTGCATGCTTTTTTACTAACCACATTATTTCTGACCCGAGTCGACTGCACAGACCGTGACACAAATGGTTTTGCATCTTATTTAGTCCTTGCTTTGCAAAACATGTTGTTCAGTCATTTAAAGAACTACTTCTATTGCATCATTCCAATTTAGAATTCAAGCCCATACAAGGCCATAACATCGATGTTATTGCAGGTTATTCTCTAATGGAAGGAAATCTGTTCTTTTGTGTATGTATGTTCACGTCTGGCACCTTTACGGATTGCCTGATGTGCCGACAGTCAGGTGGATGGATTGATGGGCATGCTGCTTGCAGCCATTACCGCCCCATCCACATAATTATCTCTCTATATTAATGCCCATATCATACAACCTGCTGTTGTTCCTGTCTCTTTGAAATGCAGACCTGCAAAAAGTCACTTGGATAGCCTTTGAAATGGTATACAGCTTTGCTGAAAGTCACTCACTGTATTATTCATGTCCTGTAAATGTCAGGACACTTCAGAGGGTTGTCTATGCTCTTGTCACCTAGCCATGCCATGTTTAGATGGTGGATTTGGATTGAGTCCCATACAGACTCATTTCAAGTGCTGAGATTTTAAGTGAGCAGCGCAAGGTGTGGATTGGTTGTTGGATAATAGTGTTGGGCGATATGCTCAATTTTTATATCGTCCTATCGTCAGCCTGTGAGATCGCTGATACACGATATTATCGTGCTAATTTATTTAATTATTTGCTTTTTTGCTGTGCCCCCCTTTTGCATCCTCTCCCCTCCTTGCTGAACGGGATCGATTTCAAAAGTGAAAGTAAAACCGGAAAAACAGTGCATATTAGAAATCAATTGCACGCTTTCACGAGCATCAGCAACTGCACGCAATTACAGATTGCTTACGACCTGAAACACCCATTTTCGCTCACCGTGATTTGTGCCTTTGTGTTTATACCAGCCACAAATCTTAAGTGCCCCAGATGCGGCTCTCTGCACTACATCTGTAAAGTTAGGCACCCAGTCTATTTTTGACGGATAATAATAATTGTCTTGCCATTGTCAAAAGCATCAGCAACAGGCGATATCTCCGACTATCATCGCTACACGATACTATCATCTGTCGGCACAACCCTATTGGATAAAGAGTTCAGCAGGGGCTGGCAGGGATGGACTTTTAGTGCTAAAATTGTGCGAGTCAGCAGGTGCCAGTTTTGGACTGCGTGTCTTCAAACTGAGCTTTTCTCCAGCCTGGAGCGAAGGAAAGTATGAAAGCGCTGCACATTTTATTCCGAGTAGGAAGTGCAGTTATTTTCATTGTGTCAGTGTAAATGATATAAAATGCTAATAAAATTTCTCCATGTCTGATTGTGCCATTTTAGGCTGAGATGATGTCATCAGATGGAGACAGGCATAAAAAATCACAGCCTTTTGTTTGGTTGAGGCTTAGGGAGAAGTGTCTTATTACCGCGGTGACACGTGGTAAATCATCAGATGTTTTGTGAGTCATGCAAAATGCAGATAAATATCACACAGCTCGTATTTATATTTCGCCTTGGGGGAAAGACCACAAACCAGTGGAGGTGAGTTTTCCAGCTCAGCCCAGTGTATTTATAGGCTTTCCCGGGGCATTCCCACATGTGCTGCAATAAAGCGGGTCAATTATGTGATGAGCGATTCCACTTGGTAGATGGCAGAGAGAAACCGATTATTTTTTTGTTTATAATTTAAAGGGAAACAAAACTATATTTGCTGTCAGCTATATTGTTTGGTCTTAAATAGATGGGGTTTCCTAGCAATAGGAATACCTCAGGGCGTGAATCTTTCATAGTTTATTGTCAATCCTGAAGGGTGAGTAATGGCAGCGACCCAAAGAAAATGGATATAGAGGTATAAAAGATTAGATCATCCAAAGCTCTGGATAATGCTGCGCCGTGCAGTGATTTTATTGGCGGTGGCGTGTGTTTGCTTTGTTGGAAGAATCCTCACATGTTCTGACTGGAATAATATAGGAAGAGGTTTGCGGATTGTTGGGATTCTTAATGTCCCCTTTGTTCAAATTTCAAAGTGAAGGTGGGAATATGAACAGGACGTGCAACATGCATGCATTTGTGTGCATATTTAAAGATCATGACTTTGAATTACTCTTCAGTAGTGATTAAAGATAATAAACGTGAGTCATTTGCTCATACGCTCTTCAAACGTTTCATTAGGTTGCACACCAGTGTTATGAGAACAGGATAAAACATGTTCAAATAGTGTTACATTGCTAGTCATGTTCCAAATAAATGACATGCTCCCTGGCCCATAAGAGCTGGTGATGGATTTGAGAGGAAAGAACAGGGACACACTGTAACCCTACTTTGCGAATCACTGGCACTGTCAACTCTTTTGTCACACCAGATGAATTGAGTATAATAGAATCTTAATTTATCGCCACACGACCAGGACTGGTGGAATTAGTTTCCACAGAATTTAAATGATGTCGCTAGAATTGTGCTGTTAGCTTAGTAAAGAAATACAGTTGAAGTTAAAAGTTTACATACATCTTGCAGAATCTGCAAAATGTTAATTAACTAAAATAAGAGGGATCATACAAAATGCATGATTTTTTTTTTTATTTAGCACAGAATAAGATATTTCACATAGGATGTTTACATATAGTAAAGAAACAAGAAAAAATAATAATTTCATTTATAAAAATGACTCAGTTCAAAAATGTACAAGTGTTGTTATCTGAATGATCCACAGCTGTGTTTTTTTGTTTAGTGATAGTTGTTCATGAGTCCCTTGTTTGTCCTGAACAGTTAAACTGCCAGCTGTTCTTCAGAAAAATCCTTCAGGTCCCACAATTTTTTGGGGTTTTTCAGCTTTTTTTGTTTATTTAACCACTTTCCAACAATGACTGTATTATTTTGAGATCCATCTTTTCACACTGATGACAACTGAGGGACTCATATGCAACTATTACAGAAGGTTCAAATGCTCACTGACGCTCCAGAAGGAAACACAATGCATTAAGAGCCAGGGGGTAAAAACTTTTGAACAGAATGAAGATGTGTACATTCTTCTAAATATATAAATATATATATTTTTTCATTTAGTACTGTCCTTCAGAAGCTACAGAAGACAACATATGCAAAAATTTACCCCAATCTTCAAATTCAAAAAGTTTTCACTCCCTGGCTCTTAATGCATTGTGTTTCCTTCTGGAGCATCAGTGAGCGTTTGAACCTTCTGTAATTGTTGCATATGAGTCCCTCAGTTGTCCTCGGTGTAAAAAGATGGCTCACAAAGTCATAGTCATTGTTGGAAAGGGAATTTGTGGGACCTGAAGGATTTTTCTGAAGAATAGCAGGCAGTTTAACAGGTCAGTACTAAATAA
This sequence comes from Labeo rohita, assembly GCF_022985175.1. NCBI lineage: Eukaryota > Metazoa > Chordata > Actinopteri > Cypriniformes > Cyprinidae > Labeo > Labeo rohita. The sequence continues at coordinate 19,647,327 of NC_066889.1, read as the reverse complement.
AAAAATAAATAACGTGCATTTTTTTTTTTTTTTAATGATTGCTCTTATTTTGGTAAAATTAACATTTTACAGATTCTGCAAGGTGTGTGTAAACTTTTGACTTCAACTGTAATTATGGAATTTAGCAGAATGCCTTAGCTTTTATTTTCTATACAATAAGAGTGAATGGAGAAGGATGCTGTCAAGCTCCAAAAAGGCGCAGTGAAAATGTCCATATTATGTATTTTATAAATCTTTTAACACTTTGTGTGGTCTTAAAACAGGCCAGATTTTGAGTTGTTGTTTGCTGTTAATCTTTCCTGTTTTGGTCTGTTCCTTTCATTATTGTTTGGCTTCAGAAGACTTTGAATATAACACCCTTTTATGTTGATTATGTCATTTTTGGAGCTTGATAGCATCATTGTCCATTGCTTTCATTATATTAAAAATCTGTCTGAACAGTCTGCCAAATTTCCTCCTTTGTCTTGACAACAGAAGAAAGAAAGTCACAGTTTTGGATCAACATGAGGTTAACTAATGACAGATTTTTCATTTTTGAATTAAGCGTACAAGTACTCTACTTGTGTGAGAAACAGACTTGAAAATGGGCATTGTTGCCTTCAAATTGGCTAAAGCTTGAAAAACTGCTGTTTGCTGTTTTGTTCAGCATTTCGTCTCATTAGGATCATCCCCAACAATCCCTAAGGAAAGGCCTGAAATGCACGGGTTGTGCCTCTGGCATAAAGTGAGCTGCATTTAGGCGATGACAAAACACTGCGTAAAGTAGAAACGCTCGGGAGATGTTAAAAACCTGTCTGCTGTTACGAATTATACGATGTGTAGATGGGATAATATTTCCTTCTTTATTTAGTGTGTCATAGTTCCAGGGGAGCTCACTTGGCATGTTTGGGCTAGTTGAAGTGTGCCAGTATTCTCCTATTTTGCCCTCTCATCTTACTCTTCCCTTTCTGGCCTGTGAGGTTCCTCCCATGAATCTCTATTCCCTGTAATCAAACTTGTTATGGTAACATGTAATCTCCGCTGACCAGCAACAGTGTTGCCATGCATGTGGTCATCAAAAATTATTTAGCTTTGTATCAGCAGAGCTAAAATCCCATTCAGAATTGATCACATTTTTTCTCTCTTTTCATCTAAAGCTTGCGTTTACTTGTTTGGTGCTCAGCTCTGGCTTACTCTGGCTTAGGCAAAGCTTTTTTTTTTTTTTTTTTTTCTCCTCTCTTCTTTTTTTACCATCTGCTTTGAAATTAATGGGCATGTTGGAAACTAGGCTAAATCTAGAGTGACATCTTTTTCTTTTTTTCCTTTTCTCCCCCATGCCCTTCCTCTTTCTTTTTTTAAAGGCACGGCAATGTGCTGCCAGCTCTGTCCGTCTAGTGACTGCTCATTGCAGATAAATTCACACGCACCATCTCAAAGGCACAATCCCTTGGACTTAGACTTACCCGGCACGCATGTGCCCTCAGTGTCATTGTAAGACCGATCCGATCCTACCATGTTCCTCTCATCTCGCTTTTTGAGTTCATGCGTTTTGATACCATGTTGCATGTTTTGCTTTTTCACAGGGTGGGGTGCCTATTTTAGGTATGTCACTTTGATTGGATCAAACATGCGCTGCGGTCTGTTGTCTCTGTTGTAGAAACACGACTAAAGGATTTGCACTTCAGTTTAACATTACGTCTCCTAAGGGCGTTGAATCATTAGCATTTCCAACCCTACCATCACAGCTTTTCGCATTAAAACATTCTCTTTTAGTCTGGCTGCTTGTCCTAATTGAGCTTCAGTGTTAGAAGAGCAAAACACTCTCCTATCGAGCTCCAGGCTCTCTGTCTGGGTCTGTATGTGCGGCTGCAGCTCTGATCCTCCTCACCAGCCCCTGGCTGGATCTGCAGCTTTCTGATGAAAGCACGAACGCATCCGGTGAGCAGAAGCCAAAGCGAGACTGTGATCCTTACTCTCTCCCCCACCTCCTGCCTTCCTCAAGTGAGATCAGTGATAGGGAGCGCCTTTTTGATCCTGCTAGCTCATGTTCCTCTTTTCCACATCCCCCTGACAAAGCCTTCTCTCTCTCCTACACTCGTTTTCTTTCCAGCGTCAAGCACTTTCAGCTGCAGCGTGTGGCTTCGCTCCAGACTCGTCGGATTTGCTTGTTATTACTGAAGAATGTCAAAGATTTATCGGGAGTTAATTAAATTACACTGTGCCGTAATGAAAAAGAGTGGAGGAGAGATGATACGTTTTGTTTTGGCAGCTTTTAGGAGAGATTGTTTGTTGTTGTCACGTAGAGAGAAGATAAACCTGCACCGCTGAGAGGTGTCTCCGGGCTGCCCAGCCTATTGTGAAGTCTTTCCCTGGCTGCTGTTATCTCCTGCTGTTAATTCCAGAGGCTGCTGCCAAAAATCTCTCAAACCAAATTCCAATGCATGTGTAAACAGGAAGTGTGTGTTAAACAGGATATTGGGACCCTGTATTTTGAGTGAGAGTTATAAATAATACGCACTGCCAGTCAAAAGTTTTTAAACAGTAAGTTTTTAATGTTTTTTAAATAATTCTCTTGCTCACCAAGCCTGCATTTATTTGATCCAAAATACAGCAAAAGCAGTAGTATTGTGAAATATTTTTACTATTTAAAATAACTGCTTTCTATTTGGGAAAAAAAAAAAAAAAAAAAAAAAAATATATATATATATATATATATATATATATATATATATATATATATATAATATAATATAATATGTTGTAATTTACAATTTTTATAAATATTATAATATAATATTTTTCAATATATTTGTAATAATAAATATTATTTTGTGTAATTAGTCATTGGCTTGTAGGTGAAATGTAAATGGGTCACACATGCACTTTTAAAATGTTATCTACTGAACAAGCCAGAATGACTCATTATTGAAAAGATCGTCCAAGAACTTAGGCAAGTGCTACAAAGTTGAGCTACCCACACATGTGCCTGGATTTATGCTAAAAGGAGTTGTTTCAGGATATGGGCAGGCTGTTCTAGATTTGAGAGCTTGCACTGAAATATTCATTGGGATCTCTATGAAGATATATAAGGATAATCTTTCCTCTAGGCTTTTTTGCTTCACATTTGGGAATATCATTTTTGCAGTGTTTTAAATGCACTGAGGCTGATGCAGAATATTATGTGCGATTTAATTCCTGTCTAAAACAGAATCTGAGATTCATTCTCAAAGAACTAAAAGCTAATGGTTAGAGAGTTGGACTTGTAATCCAAAGGTCGCCGGTTCGATTCCGGCACTAGCAGGAATTGGGGATTGTAAATGAACAGCGCTCTTTCCACATTCAATACCATGACTGAGGCCCCCTTGGGCAAGGCACCGAACCCATTAACTCGTTTCAAACCTGTATCTTCCTTTTTTTTTTCACATAAGAGTGGGCATGGCCATTTGTAAATTTTATGGGTCTGGCTTCCAGTCTCATCCGCGTCCAGCTATTTTTAGCTTGTTTTGCTGCTAGATATTGCAAATTAGTATATCTTACCATATTATTTTAATGTGTTATTTAAATTATGAACAAACTGGTTTGTAGTGCAAACAGTTTTACAGTTTACTGCATGTTTGTTATTCTTCACGTTACTTCCCTATATCGGATATTTAACTGGAAATTTTGCCCATAAGCTCACTTCATTGTTGAAGAAACAGGTGGGTAACTTAGTTGTTTTCTGTAAAACACAAAATAAGATATTTAGAAGAATGTCAGAATGGCTCTTTTTAAAATAAAAAATGAACAAAAAAAGAGGTAAAATCTGGCACTGTGCATCTTGATAAGTTGATTTGGAACAGCATCATTTTTATTTTGGTGAACAGTTTCTGAAAGATTAAAATAAAATATTTACTCTCATCCAAAATTAATTTGTATGTTTTTTTTTTTTTACTTTGTTTCTGTTTGTCTGGGTAAATATTCACATCTGTGGCTCTCGGTTTGCTTGTGTCTTACCTATAAACAGGCTGTTTGTCAGGTTGTATAGATGTTGTCTCTGGTGATTGAGTGGTGACTTCGCTGGGGTGTGAAGATTATTATTTAAATGATGACATGCACAGAAGCCATGGAATCAACTGAGTGATTAAGAGGCCATTTTCTATGTTAATGACATTAGCTAGCTCTGAGATAATGGCAGCTAAGTGCTGAGAGCCAGCAGCTGCTCCCAGAACCAGACATGAGCTGTGTCAAACACTCCTCAAGCTGCTCTGCCGAACTTATACTTGCAGTTATTCTTGTAGTACATTTCTTGTTAGAAATGCAATAAAAAGTTTGCGATGCAGGTTATTGTATATGGCATTTAGGGTACAACAACTGCCTTATTCATTTTAAACGCAGACGTAAGCCTATGGACGAGACTTTCAGTTCATTAGCCGCTATAGGGAAATAATGAGAACAATAACAATGTGCAATAAACGGTAAAACTATTTGCACTACAAACCTGTTTGTTCATAATTAGGATAATACATACAATATCAAGCAGCAAAACTCTTTAAAAGACATCCGAAAGTCTGGCTACGCGAGACTACTGATAAGTAAGCAGGAAAATTATGCAGTCTTCTAAGATAATGGTTGGGAACTGAGAACCAATTTTAATTCATTCCATTTTTTCCCACTTGAGTATTTCTTCCTCAAAGTACTAAAATGAATCTTTATTAACTAATTTTGCTAGAACTGGCAGTAGAAAAGCAGCTTGCTACATTTTAGACCAAAGCATTAATCTTGTAAATCTAAAATAAGGATTGATTGTTTTCTGTCGCTGTCATCACAGATAACCCATATTTTTATCTACCATCAAGCTGACACGCCCACTCAAACCATTTCATGGTTGTAGAATGATTTTGCCCGCTGTAATTGGATTGGCTGTTTCTAAAGAGGGTTCTGTCGCTGATGGCACTGATGCGGCGGAGTGATGCTTTCTCTTTTTATGCATGCCCTTCGGTTATGCATTTTCAAGGCGTGTAATAGGCAATGGGCCGCACAGCAAGGAAGTACAAGATGATTTTTACAGAACACTTGCTCCATTAAAAACGTTTGGCTGTGCTAGTTTGTATGGGTATTTCAAATGAGCGTTTACAATGCTAATGTCACTTTGCATTTGTATAAAGAGAAGCATCTATTCTCCAAGTAAACAATAAAAGAAACGAAGCCTAGCTTCTTAGGATGTGCCAGAGATGTCTTCTGGAAGAAGAATGAGAACCTACAGCCGGGTCTAAATCAGATATGAGGATCCACTGCCGAAAGAGAGAAATGGACTGCGGAAAATGGATGCGGCTCCCGGCTCCCCGCCCTGGCATCATAAATAACTTCACCATTGATCGGCTGTAGTCTGTGATTCTCCGCAGCCCTTCTCTCCACATTCATCAGCCCTGCGTCTGATGTGTTTGCCGGCTACTTAATCCACCGATTACTCAGTTGGCCTTTGCCCGGTGTCTACAGCTCTACTTCGGTGTGATTTGCTGGATGCCCAAAATAGAGCATGTTATGGTGCTAATCTGTAATAAATCTAAAGTTACAGTGCCTTCCGAAAGTATTCATACCCCTTCATTTTTTTATGTTGCTGCTTTATGTTAAAATGTTTTAAGTTACTTTTTCCCACTAAATCTACACTTCCTGCACCATAATGACAACGCAAAAACAGATTTGCTCATCAACATTTGGCAGTTATTTGCCATTCTTCGCCTCACCTTTTCACCTCTCAAGCTCTGTCAGCTTGGATGGGGTCTGGCAGACATTTTCAGGTTTCTCCAGAAATCTTTGATAGGATTCAAGCCCAGGCTGTAGCTGGGCCACTTAGGGACATTCACAGAGTTGTCTACAAGCCACTCTTGCTGTATGCTTAGGTTCATTGTCTTGTTGGAAGGTGAACCTTGAATGCTTTGGACTGGGTTTTCAGTAAGGCTATCTCAATATTATGGTGCAGTGAGCTTTTCTTCTACTCTGACGAGTCCCTCAGTCCCCGCCACAGCATGAGGCTGCAACCAGCACGCTTTACGTTTGGGATGGTACTCTGCAGGTGATGAGCAGTGCTGGTTTCCTTCAAACATGATGCTTGGAACTGAGGTTCATCAGACCACAGAGTCTTGTTTCTCACAGTGAGGGGAAATTCCAAGTGTTTTCATGTGTCTTCACTGAGGAGTAGATTGAGTCTTGCCACACCACAATAAAGCCCAGATCGGTGGAGTATTGCAGTGATGTTTGTCCTTCTGTAAGTTTCTTGCGTCTGCATATATGATCATAGAACTCAACTAGAATGACCATCAGGTTCTTGGTCACCGCTCTAGCCAAGGTCCTTCTCCATCAATTGCTTAGTTTGGCCAGGAGGCCAGCTCTAGGAAGAGTCGTGGTTGTTTCAAACTTCTTCCATAAAGGATAACAGAGACTACATGCTACTGTGAACCTTCAAAACAGCAGAATTTTTTTTTTACTTCAGGGCTTGGTTTTTGCTCTGATATGCATTTGCCACAGGTTAACTTCACTTGAAGTGTAGTAGCATCTACAAGCAATATAAATGTTCCAGAGCTAAATTTCACCTGTCCCAGATGAATACTTATGCAATGGAATCATTTAAGTTTTTTTATTTTTAATACATTTGCAAAGATGTTAAAAACCTGTTTTTTGCTTTGCCGTTATGGTGCATGGAGTGTAGATTGATGTGGAAAAAAGTAATTTAAAGCAGTTTAACATAAGGCAGCAACATAAAAAAAAAAAACTGTTGCACTTTATTCGAAAGTGGACAGCCCTGAAATCATGCAAGGTTTATGCAGCACTGTATAATTGCTAAGCTGGACACTGCTTCCTTCTCTAATTCAGGGATCAAATTAAACTTGTAAGACATTCATGCCCCAAAAGAACAAAAGTTGAGTTGAGATCCTAGTTTCACAGTCTGTATTTCTACATTGTGAGAATTGAATTGATTTGAACAGACTTCTCAGGCAGCAAAATGTGTAGCCTGGCAACAACGTGAGTACATGAAAAAACAAACAGAAACAGGAGTAAAACACTCTCTCTGGTGCTTAAGCATACATTTTTTATAAATTCTCGAGAGTCTAAAAAAGGGATTTATTAAAGGAATTTCGAAGCAGAACTGGGAAATCAGGTCACACTTTGATAATAAAAGATTTTGACTTCCTTTGTTTTTGTGTCCCCATCTTCCTCCAGATCAGTCCGTCGGGCATCCATTCATTCTCTTGACTCATTTGAAGGGAATCTGGACGGATGAGTCCAGATAGTGCTCTGGGGCACTGAAGAGCTCCCATTGTCTTCTCACAGTGCTGTACCAGAGCTCTGACAGTGGACATGTTGATACACGGTTCCCTTTATCTTGCCAGGTCGGGCCATTTATTTTGTGAACGCCTCTTAGTGTAAAGGGCTTGCCATTTTCCATTATCTGTGAGAGTCTAGTCTTTGTTCCTCTGTGGAGGATTCCTCTGGTTCAGCTGGAAGAAGATCTTTGCAGAGGGACATGCCTCTCAGTGGGCTTATGTGAATTGGACGGACTTGGAAATGGCTGTTCGTTTTTGAATATATTTTCAGCATTTGCACAAATGGTGTTGTGCTTTGAAGACAGCTCAGCATTTTTCTGCTTTCTTCTTTTTTTGGTTTTACACAGGCAGATGGGATTCCTATGAGGTACACCGTATTTGATTTGATCACGACTTAGAGGGGTTTCTGTGATAAATTGGGCCTTTTGGATAATCCTATCAGATTATCATTTGCATAGCAGCATACATTATTCATTTAGTGTCTGCCTCTCCAATTAGTCGAAGTCAGGTTTTTCTCCGGAGAGGTTTTAACATCTGTGCGACCCTGGAAATCCTGCAGGAGATTTGAGCTAATCAGCCACAGCCTCATCAGCTCTTCAGAGGTGTGTTTGCCTGTGTGTTTACTCTTTTGCTTTTCATTCCCTCGCTCGTTCTTGACCTGTCCTGGGCACCTTGCTCCAGTGGGAGCTTCCTCTCTGTGAGCGAGACAAAGGATCAGAGCGCTTGACAAAATGCCACTGCCATGGCTGTCAATGAGGGCGGCGCCCCCTCACATCCCCACTCTGCTCGGCATCGACCCTTTGCCAGTTTCCTTTGAAAGATATTTGTGCTGCCCTTGCACCTGGATTCCACCCCTTTAATACCTTGTTGAAAACCATCCGGCCATTTATGTGGTTTGTTATTTTGCTCACATCTTTTATGCCTTTTGCTCCACGGATTCGTGCCATAGATACAGCAGATTTTCTGAAGGCTGTCTGACTGTCTCGCCACAGTCTAGACTCCAGTGCTTCACCCGCTGACTCGCTGTCTGCTTCTGCGCCTGCCTTCTTCCTGACTGACTGTCTTTTTGAGTCGCTGCTTCAAGGCTCAAAGCGCCTGACTGCTTGACAGATTGTTTGACTCTTTGACTTCTTCACTCATGCTTTTGAAGCGAATCATCGGCTGGATTGATCTGTGCTCCTCATGCCCCTGTGGGGAGTGATACTCCCTGGCTCCGGTCTCACTTTCTTTTTTTCTGCTTCTCAGACACAACAATCTTCCCTTAGGACTTTATTGCTGCTTTTAAACATGTCTTTCTTGCTTCTCTGCTTAAAAAGATTTAATTTTTGTTGATTTAGTTTATTAGCGGATGCTCTCACAGTTTGGGAGACTCATCCTGCCAGAGCGGTGCACCAGAGGCAGAGAGGGTAATTCTTTATTCCCTGTGTGTGTGGGAATGACAGCTCTTTGTAACCTGGTTTCTTCCCCTAGCTGTTTATCCAGGAGCTGTCTTTCCGTCTCCTATTTGGTTTTCATTGAAAAAAGCAGAATTTGAGTACTTGTGCTGAATGAGACAGGTGGTGCTCTGATCTTTTCGTGTAGTCATCACTAGAATCTTAATGCAAAAAGACACAGCCACATGAACGTAGCCTGGGGTTGGGGAGTGCATTCTGAGCGTTAGATTTGTTCAGACCCCTGCTATGACATTGCACAGCCAAAAGCCATACCTTTGCGCTTCCCGTAAGCAATTGAAAGACGTAGGAAAGGTGTGATTAGCATGAAGAAACAGTATCCTATTCATCTGCTGGATACAGCTAAACAGAGTGGAAAATTCATACTTTTAAAGCCAGAGTGTGTTTTTAACGGTTAGTGGGTTCAGAACAGACTGAACTTCTGGTCTCAGAGAGAGAGAAATTACTGAAGCATCTCTTTTAAGAGACCACTGTCTGCTCCAAAAGCAAGTTACTGCACACCAGAATGTTTAGTATTGGGTCCTTATATGAGGACATTTTCAGTTTCACCTGGGAATACGAAATGAGAACAATAAACTTCCCACATTTTTGTTGGGTGTGCTGTTTTAGTGGTGCTTGCTAGGCACTTTTACCCAGTGGTCATTTTTGTGGTTTAAGATGTGGTTTCCAGTGTTTTGACATCATACATATATAATTTCATATTAATGAATTTTAATCAATTTTGCTTGGACTAAAATCTGATTTTAGTCTACAAAAATATAATTTGTCAGTGCCTATAGCACAACTGTCCTGACCTAGGGTCCTTTGCCAAGCCCCCTCCCCCCATTACAACACTTTCCTGTCAATCTCCTCTGTCCTGTCATCTAATATATGCCGTTTAAAAGTTTAGGATCCATAAGATTCTTAATGTTTTTTTTTTTTAAATTTCTGCTCATCAAGGCTGCATTTATTTGTTTAAAAATACAGAAAAAAGTGATATTGTGAAATATTATTGCAATTTAAAATATTGGTTTTCTATTTTAATATACTTTAAAATAGATTTTTTTTTCTGTGATGCAAAGCTGGATTTTCATCAGTCATTACTTCAGTCTTCCATGTCACATGATCTTTCAGAAATTATTCTTATATGCTGATTAATTATCAATGTTGAAAACAGTTTTGTTGCTTAATATTTTTTTTTTTTTGAACCTGTGATACTTTTTCAGAATTTTTTGAACAAAAAGTTAAAAAGAACAGCATTTATTTAAAATACGGTTTGTTTCTAACAATGTAAGTCTTTACTATCATTTTTATCAATTTAACATTTAACACATCCTTGCTGAATAAAAGTTAACAACAGTGTATATTGTTACAAAAGATTTCTATTTTAAATAAATGCTGTTCCTTTTAATGTTTTATTCAAAGTACCCTGAAAAATATAAAAAAAAAAAAAAAAATTTAAACAGCACAACTGTTTCCAACATTGATAATAATTCAGCATATTAAAATGATTTCTGAAGGATTTGACACTGAAGACTGGAAAGTAATGATGCTGGAAATTCAGCGGTGCATTACAGAAATAAATTGCATTTTAAAGTACATTCACATAGAATGTACAGTTAGAAACAGTTATTTTACACTGAAATAAGATGTCACAATATTACTGTTTTTTTCTAATTGTTGTTTCTAATTTTAGATTAATTATCGTGGTCTTTTTGTCTTGTGATTTTCTTTGTCCTTTATCTTGACATCACATTCTCAATCATCCTTAGCCATCTTTATCTGTTCTGATAAATGAACTGGTGTTTTCTTGTGTGTCACATACTAAGCGTAGCTACACTCTTGTGTTTCCAGCATAATGCTGATCCTGACACACTTGGGGTTGTCTTACAGCTCTCATTAAGGGCTAGTTTTACAAGTGGCATCACGGCTGTGAGAATTTAATCCGGCTTGTGTTCTAATGGTGGTTATCTCCATTGTGCTGGCTTTAATGTGACAAATAGGCCTCCGTTGTCCCGCTTTGCACAAGAAACAGAGCTGCTAGTGGTGGGTTCACAATAGGGGTTGTGATTCCTGCTGAATAATGGTGGCATGCTTGTAATATCTCTGGTTTACTGCCCCCTTCGCTCCTGAATCATTACTAGTACGGAATGCTCTATTCGCCTTAAGTGTACTGTTGTGAACACAGCTACCAGTATTTGTTTCAGAGTTTGTTTCCACCGCCATCTCCATAGAAATGCAAACCCATGCACATAATTGAATTATATCGGAGACATGAATTAAACATGAGACATGATTCATTGACATTTGGTGGGTGGAAATAAACAATGACAAAGTTGTTATTGTTTAGTGCCTGTTTGTGTGGTTGTATTGGTTTCACCCAGCTCAAGTCAATTATATTAGACAAATTCTCATTACAAGGAACGTTTATGCATGAATTCTTTGAAACAAATAAGGAGCAGGAGCCAGCGTTGTGTCATACTGGCATCAGTGTTACTAACGGTAATGATTGTGCAAAGAAAAGAAGGATCTAGTTTTGCTTGAGAGACCCTAAGGACAGAAGGAATGGTAGGTTTGTAGCCTGGTAAGTGAACAGTGACTGTGCTAGATCATGCCAGAGGCGATCCGTCAGATGCTCATTGGCTTATCTAAGCCAAGCCTGGGCCTGGGGATCCAAATCACAGTGTGTGATAACTGTTTGCTTAATCACTGGTACAGGAAGAAGGAAATGAGCTGACTGTCAATAGGCTCCAGGAAATTAAATATGCTCCACACGCTGCAAAAATGAGATGGTGTCAGAGTTCTCCATGCCTTTGAAGTGACAGTATTTTAATGCTGTTAAATATGGAAATATTTCCTTAGAATTATAGCTGTTTTTCAAAAAGACTTTTCCTTTTGTGTTCATTCCTTTTTTTTTTTTACAATCAAAATGATTTGACATTCTTTGTCTCGTTCTTTTCCAGTTTCTGTGTTTGAAGAACATCCGAACATTCCTGAAAGTGTGCCATGATAAGTTTGGCCTGAGGAACAGCGAGCTGTTTGATCCCTTCGATCTCTTCGACGTGAGGGACTTTGGAAAGGTGAGAAACTATGGTTTTGCTGAGCACGCAGGAGACTATTAATCATTTTACATCGTCATGTTTAAGTCTCCGCAGCTGAATGACATTAATGTTGTCTGCACTTTTATGGGAGATTAACCCATAAGTGAGGCTATTGTGCATAAGCTTTGTTCCACTACTTACAGCCCTCTCACACACAATCCATTAATGCTGGGGATAATATAAAAGTGTGTGCAATGCTTAATCGGCCCTGTGTGGATTTCTTCCCCCTAGTCTTATCTTCTTCACAGTGCGTTTGAATATTCACATGCACATTTGATCACACACCTTGGGGTCACAAGCGTGCCTGTGTGTGCCAGTGCATATCTGTGTCGCTACCCATATGCCTTGTGTGTGTGTGTTTATGCATGTTTCGAAGGATTTAAGCAGTGCTCATTTTAGGTGACTGATGATCAGCTTTTACAGTGATTTATAGGGCCCTATGATTTCAACGATGCTGAAAACGTCAACAGAATCACGGAATCCAGTCATAAAAATGGAATTTACTGTATAATGTGGAATGTCACCGAATTTGCCAAATTTTGGAAGAATAAATCAAAAGTAGGTCAGTAGGCTTAAATCAAAACGTGATATAGAGTAGTGTCTGAATATTAAGCCTCAAAAATACTATACCTGCATATTCTGTATGTCTCTGTGTTCGTTTACTACACATACTGAAGCGCGCATGATGCTCACAGTGTTTTCTGTCTCTGCCGCCTCAATATATGAGTACATGAACACATGTAATGAAAAACATCATAAATATAATACATAAATGAAAAATTGTCCTATGGTGTGACTGTCTAAGGCATGGTTCAATAAACTGCATTTTTTATAAATTAAAAAGAAAAGCATAAAATTGTTAATAAATACCTCCGGTATAATTGTACAAGTGTCTGTTTTAGTCGATGGCAGTTTTTTTTCATTTATATATTTCTAAAAGTGTAGGAACTTTATACATTTTGTCTCTGAAAAACCATGACGCCGTATGACGTACACATGGTAGATTTTTGTCTCAGAATTGTTTAAATATTTAACTTTTATAGCTCTAAAAAAATGTGTTACGTTTTGTTGTCCTTTGGTGTGACACCCCTAAATTATATTTTTAAATTAAAAAATGTACGTTAAACTGGGTAATCATAGAAAATTATGCAAATGAGCCTTGCAAACCGCTGATGACAGGTTAGCTCGGAATAGCAAGGTCATTCATTGATACAAAAGGCTGAAACATCCTGTGGTTTGACACAAAATATCCTCCGGTGTGACGCCTATCACACCACAAAACAAAGATGTCACACCAGAGGACAAGGTCTCTTTAAAAAGCATTTTCAATAATTAAATACATTTGTTTATTATTATGAAACAAGCTCTCAGCTTTCGAATGTCATTTTGTAAGAAATTCAAACTATAAATACTGTTTTGTGGCTCTTTAATGTGTCGTGATAGATCAGTGTATTGCCTTATTAGATCAATGACACGTGAACCGATCGTCTGTTCCTCTTTACTTAAAGCATGTAAAAAAACATGAATAAACATCAGAATGTATTTTATTTCAACCGCGGAAAGACGTCAATACACACAAGTTTAAGTCCTTCTGTCTCATTTGTCAGTGGTGGATTCGACGTTGTGATTGGTCAGGTTGCCTGTCAATCAAGCTGGGTCAATTTGGGAAAAAGTAAAATGGATTTCATAGTGCCCTAGATTGAGGAGTGAGGTGTGAGAAAAGATCTTCTAACTATTCACAGTACCATCTAGCTTAGGGTTTTTAATCTTTGGTCCAAATATGATACTCCCCTTGCAGATGAGGAAAAAATTGAATTCCTGCTTGATGTCAGATTTTTCACACACTTAAAAGGCATCTTGTACTTTTCTAACTGTCAAATGCTCTGTCAGAGCTTTCTCTGGTGCGTAAGCACCCTTATGCTGACTTTGCATTGACGGTCATCCAAGTATTGGAGAAAATGTGATGTCCTTAAGAACAACTGAACCCTGATCTTTATATCACTATGGCAGTTTAGTCAATGCTCTGACCTCCATGATAGAAGCTCATTGTTAATTCTGTTTCTTAGTGCTAATTCAGCTTAATGTCTGCCGTTTATATTGGATATGAGTTCTTCCTTTTTATCAGTATAGTTATAAAAAGTGCTTTAAAGATTAGCAGAATTAAAGAGAAGACAACTTCCTTAATATTGATTGTTTCGGTTGCATGAATTGATTGGACTTCATTAAGTATTTACAGGTGCAAAGCACTTGTTCGACCATTGAAACGTTTCCAATCCAATAGTTCCGGTTAACTACAGCTCAGCAAGCGCGTCTGGACATTTCCAATGCCTCGGTCAGGAAAGAAAGGAGCGGCAAGACGACGAGAGCGCTTTAAAGTCTCAAAGGGAGGGGCGTAGACAGCGAGATTAAGCCTTTGCCAGATGCTGAGCTTTAATGGATAATGTGGAATACGGTGAGTGAGAGTCAATGAGCGCACGGAAAACAATATTAAAACCCTCAAGCAGTCAGAATCAATCACACACACCCTCCACATGTCAATGTGTAAATTGCGTTTGCGTCGACTCGAAGGTGACGGGCTTGTCCCGTCATTGATTCTCCATTAAGAGCATGCAGCGCATTATAATATATTGAAGTAGGCAGCTCGATGTCAGTACGCCATACATGCAAATCGTCCACCTCTTTTTGAATGAAGAGGGACGGATGCTTCGAAAGCTGTAGAGCTGAAGGATGGAAAGCATTTTTAATCTTTCAACAGCACCTACATTGTTGAACTTTCACCTCCGGCTGTAATATATCTCTCTGGCCTGTCAAGCTCAGGGTGCCTTTAATTGGAACGGAGAGTCTCAGTCCTTTGTGTCCTTGCAGTGGGACGGTTGAATTGTCCATGTTGTCATATCCTAACAGCTTTGTTTGAGAAGAGAGCTCAAATCTGTCCGTTTAGTGTGAATATTTAGTCTCTGCATGCTGTCCATTCATCAGCACTTCATTACTCTTTCCTGGGTGGAGCAGCTTCAAAACACCTGTCCCTCCTGATGCTTCAGGTAATTGCCTCTCATTGCTTTCTCCATCTCGCTGCTTTTAGGTCTTTTAGGCAGATGGCTCACCCCCACATCTCTCACTAAACTCGCCAGAGCGCTCCTGTCAGTGCTGTGATGTTTCATGCCCTCCTCTATCCCATCAGCCCGTGGGACGCATCCTTACGACAATCACAGATGGACCCAGATTCTCCTTGCCTTTCCATTTTCATCATTACTCATAAACACAGAGCTCTCTGGGGTTCGCTTTTGGTTTAATGTGGCATTCAAACTAAACTGCTCCTGTCTTTCCCCCTCTAATTGGATCTGGATATGCAGTTGTTATCATTTAAATGAACACCACAATCATTTTGGTTCACGTCTTTGTGACAATTAGCACGGTGACACTCCACCTGTTCGCAACCTATTTATAGCTTTGTGATTTGCAGTGTGTGAATCAGACAGGTTGAAGATGGTTTTGATTATCATATGGTAGATAAGAATCAGTTGACCCCTGTAAGCCAGCTTTGATTTGGCTGTTGTACAAAATCTTATTGACCTGGTCTCTTTTGTTTAGTGTTGTCGTAATTATCCCTCGTCTTTATTCAGAGACCTAGAGACCTAGAGAACAACCTCCCAGTAGACTCAAGTGGGCGTGCTCTAAATTAACAGTCGGTTCATCTGAGGGCAGTATCAGTGAAATAGCTCCTTGATTGACACCACTGGGGCCTTTTGGAGACCACAGGGAGGCAAATATTATTTCCATAAGATTAAATAAGAACAAAGATTGAGACTTTTTGCACACATGCACAGATTCAGTGATTTTTTTTTTTAAAATTTATTTTATTTATTTATTTATTTATTTATTTATTCATTTTTTATGTTTTTTTTATTTATGTTTTTTGTGTGTAGTTATTAGTTTGGTCTGAAAACTGATTTTCTATCTGAATTGTTTTCATTATTTTCTATTCAAAATATATTGATTTTAAAGTAGTGTTGTCAATTAGGGCTGGGAGATAAATCAATAAAGATAATTATCGAGCAATATAAATTTCCTCGATAAATGATAACAAGAGTTCAATAAATGTTCAATATAATGTTTATCAGCAAAGACGGAACAAAAGAGTGCTAGTCATATAAAGAGAGCCGCTCAAACTGCTTATCTATTTGATCAAAGTTCAAACGGCGGCATGATTTGAACTTACTAGAGCAGATTCATTCACCTGCTGATGACACCAAGTCACTAAACAGCGCTGTGAGATCCAGTGTGAAGAGCTTGATTTCAGCTGACAAACAGGACAAACACTGTGCGCAATGATACAGTCTGATGACTTTTTAATCTACAAATTGCCATCATTTACCATAGATTTACTGTAGTAGCACTAACTGCACAGTGGAATTGTCAGAAATGTGGTTATATTTTTTGAATTTTATTATTAATGTAGACATGCATTAAATGTATTGAAGGAGCAGTAATGGAATATAATTACAGTATTTTTTTGTGATTATAGCTATATTATAAGCTATAGCATTCATGCATTTATAGTAAATGTATTTACACTACTGTACCATGGTATTGAAGTGCTATATTTGTGATTTTAACTGTTATTATCATGATCTACATGTATGCTACTATGGAACGAGCAATGGTTACTTAAAATAAAAAATAAAAAATAGTCAGAACAGTCAGAATAATTAAGTTTCACCATATAAAAATGAGGTCTCTACAATTTCTACAGGAAAAAAGTTTAGGAAAAATGACTGAAAAAAAGTGTAAAGGATAAAAAAACAACAACATGCGTTTGTTATGTTGCAACCATAAAGAATAGTTTAAATCCACAATTAACCATCTGTTTTTTATAACTTTCACGTTGTAGCCAAAATCTTCCTTGAAAGAAGTAAAAAATTGACATTTATCATGGTAATTATTGTGATAATTTTTTGGATATATATTGCCCAACCCTAGTGTAAATTGATTTAAAAAAAAAAAGCACTTTTTTCCTGAAATTAATCACAATTAATCGTCATTAAAGATTTTAAATATACATTTATATTGCAATAATTTCTCATTATATCTTTAAATTAATGTAGAAAAAACATAAAGACCGTATATTTTTATTATTTGTTAAATGTTCAGCAAATATTCAAAAAAAGCACTTTTTGTCAAGAAAAAAAGAGATGGAAGCAGCAGTTGAGTAGAGTGGAGTGGCCAGCCCTAGCCCCATCCACGCGTTAAACTGGAAAAATTAAGCGCCTGCGTTAATGCACTAATTTTGACTAAAAACTTTTTTTTTTTTGTTTTCTTATTTTTTAATATGACAAGCCCCAGGGCTATTTATTTGACCTGCAAACAGGTTAAATTGTATTATTTAAAATATTAGCATTTAAGGCTAAAAATAGAAAGTTACACTTTCCCTTTTTTATGCACAGAAGTTATTTGAAGTCATTTGTTGACTGCCCCTACCCTGCAGGCTTCCTCTTTAGTTTCTCAGTATTGTGCTAAAACTGTCTGCAGCAGAAGTGCTATTCTTTTGAACGCACAATTACAATTCAGTCACTATTGTGTGTGCACTCTCCATATGCATACATTTTTTCTGCTCAAGTATACTTGAGCTCCTCTCCTCTCCTCTCCTCTCCTCTCCTCATATCCTCTCCTCTCCTCTCCTCTCCTCATATCCTCTCCTCACCTCTCCTCTCCTCTTTAAACATTGTCTCAAAATAGCTGGTTGCCAGGCACTCTTTACTGCAGCAGAGCACTGCTCAAATACCTGTAACACTGCTTTGAGAAAGTTGCTAAGGAACAATGGTGACATTAAAGAATGGGCTCTCTGTAAAGGTTATTGCGGTGGTTTGAATTTTAGTTTTAACAGCATGCTGAGGCAGCACTGATGCGTTTGAGGTTCATATTTGAGGTTTTATATCAGACTGTGCTGCTTTTGTGTTTTATCAGTGGTGAGGTCAGTGGCCTTTTGACATAACAAAGTGTGAAACCGATTGACTGAGCAAAACATCTACTGTTAAACATGTATCTTGTAATGTTAAAAGGTGGTTTCTGGTTGTTAGCTAAGAACATGATTCCTTTGCATCTGCAGAAACGATCATTTGTGTCCCTGGGCCACAAAACCAGTCATAAGGGTCAATATTTTGAAACTGAGATTTATACATCATCTGAAAGCTGAATAAATAAACTTTCCATTGATGTATGGTTTATTAGGATAGGACAATATTTGTCTGAGGTCGGGCTATTTGAATATCTGGAATCTGAGGGTGCAAAATACTGAGAAAATCGCCTTTAAAGTTCTTAGCAATGCATATTATTAATCAAAAATTAAGTTTTGATACATTCACAGTAGGAAATTCACAGAATTTCTTCATGAAATCATAATATCTTCATAATATCCTAATGATTTTTGGCATAAAAGAAAAATTAATCATTTTGACCCATACAGTGTATTATTGGCTGTTGCTACAAATATACCCGTGCTACTTATGACTGGTTTTGTGATCACATTTAGAACATTTGAAACAGTGACACAATGTTGTCTCTTTAGACAAACTGTTTCAGCTTAGTTTGGGATTAACCCTAGGCCATAAAGTACTTTCAGTAGCAAATGGCTTTTTCAAAATCAATCTTGTTTTGAAAGTTTCTCTTCCATCTCCAAAGGCATCCTGTTGTGAATTAAACGATATTGAGACAATAAAATTTATAGGCTGTATTTGTTGTAGAAAGCCATTTCGCCCCGCTCGGATCATTAAAGCAAATGTTCCTGAATGCATGGAGCTCTCCTCCTTCACCTCAAAGCCAGTGACATGTTCCTCTGTACCCCTGTCACACGCTGTTCCCCAGCGACTCCTGTCCATCAGGAGCCAGGCTGCATGTTTTAACATAAAGCTGCCAACACAATCAATTATTCATTCAAAACGCCTCACTCTTGATGATAATTCTCCTGCTATGAATAATTGAAGGGAAGTACCTGCTTCACTTTGGACCTTCCCCTTGCCACTCTCGCCATCAGAATGCCTCATTAGCTCTTACCTCGTTATTGAGGTATCTGCCCGAAACAGGTGGTTGTCAGGTGTCATTTGTGAACTGAGACAGCTATAATAATCAACGCTGGCATTCTGTTGTTCATTCTCATAATTAACATTAAGTTTACCAAAGATATATCCTAGAATATCTGAATAACAGGTTTTATGTTACCTTTTTTAAGATAGGAAAGTATAGTAGTGTTTGTGTTTATGTATGCTTTGTATTTGTGATTTAAATATATTATTCATTTATATTATTTAAATTTCAATTATTTTTAAATTTTATTTAATTAATGTTTAAAGGGATAGTTCATAAATATGTTAATTTTTAATTAATTAATTCTGTCATTAATTTCTCCCCTTATATTGTTCCAAACCTGTAAGACCTTCATTCATCTTCAGAACAGAATATATTTTTGATGAAATCCGAGAGCTTTCTGACCCTGCATAGACAGCAACGCAACTGACTTTAACAATTTCTACTTTTTTGTGTAAGTCTCCACCGCCAATAATAATTTGAGTAATATTTTAATATTGTTTTTAATTTGCTCTATTTTTACATTGAGGATTGGACATGAATGTAGTGAAAAACTTAAACTTGCAGTGTTTTAAAGCATGTGCCCTTTTGTCCGCATGCTCTGTTTCTTTTTCTTTTCAGTACAATAAAAACTGGCCCCCCTTCCCCAAACTAAATCTGTATTCTACTGCTAGCTATTATGTCAACAATAAGTACAACATCATATTTTAGTCAGCACCTGAGCCGCACACATGTAATAAGTTCCGCTGTGTTTCCAGCACAAAAGCAAAACGGGAGCAATATTTCATAAATCTGCCGAGACTGTTTTTCCAGAATCAGCTCTTTGTTTTTCTGGCGATTCGGTTCTCTGACAGGAGGTGATGACAGGCAGCAGCGTTTAATTCTGCAAGAAGGAAAGTGATGAACTGCTGAACACATTACACGCGGAGACCGAAAGCGCCCTGCACAATAAAATCTACATTGTGGAAATAATTGCTGCTCTTTTGTCTTCCCTTTGAGAGCGTAACACTGTGGCAGAACCGCACAATGGCCTCTGCCGGGTTTCTGTTTGAACATTCCCCGCACATTGTCTCACCGCAGTGTCTAAAACAAACTCAGATGTGGTGCAAAGAGTGACGGGAAAAAAGAAAGCGAGAGAGCTTTTGCAGCCATGCAGTTTGGTGTGTCTCCGGCGTGCCGCGGCAGTAAAGAGGAGTCATCCAGGAAGAGCAGCTCCCCTCCAGGAAGTACTTCCACATTCAGCTCCAGTCGTGAGCAGCGTGCAGAGCACTCTCATTATTTTTCTTTCTCTTTCCGTCCTGCTCTGTTTCTCTTGCCCTTTAGTTTGCTGCAAACCTAAAGGAATTCCTCTGACAGACAGGTACATTTTTTTGAGTTCGTGAGCATGAATAAGCAAACCTTGAAAGTGCGTAGCATGTTTGTCCTTCACTATAAACTCCAGAGTATGAAACTGTGTAGCCGAGGTATATGTGCGTGATAGGTTTTGCTTTTAGTGACCTCTGCACAAAAGCTCGAAGAAGGTGTAAACAGGAAGTCTGCAATCCGTGTTAATCCTTTAAAAATGATTCTGGCAGCGAATAGCCTGGCAATGACCTCCCGCATAGGGATTTCAGAGCACGGGATGCTATGTATTAAGTTCTCACATTCAAGGTGAAATCTACTTTAGCCTTATCCAAACTTGCTGCAAAATCGACAAAAGGTGCACCGTGATTCAAAATGTGCTTGGCAGAGCAACCTCAAGGTGTCTGATCGTACTAATTTGGTTAATTCAGCCAAAGCCTAGAATGCAAAATAACAAATGCAGAGCACTTAATCTGACCATTAAGGAGTTTGCTTTTAACGCTCTCTTTGGTGAAACTCTGTAAAGCAACTCCAGGAGTTGTGCTTGAAAAATAACCAACTTGTGTAAATGTCAGTGGGTGTACATTAATTTCTCTGGTGCCTATTAAAAGCCAGTATCTGCTCGTCACTCTCTCTTTCTCTCTTGCAGTCGAACTAATCAGGAACTCTGCTGCATAAAGCCTGCTGTGCCACTCTGGGTTTCAGGCTACTAAAAGCCATAAAAGTCGACCACAAGTGGATCTAATCTGCTTTCATATTCCCTATCAAAGACTTGTGATATGTAAATTGGAACTAATGCATTACATGTATATCTATTACTCCTTTGCATGTTTATTACAGGCCTGCAAGAGACGAAGACAGAAGCATGGGCTTCTATTTGCAGGGGTCATAGTGCCTCTTAATGTAGAGAATTCATTAATCTGACATTATGCTCTGAAGTGTATCAGCGTGGGGTTCTAACCATGAACTTTTTTTTGGTTTATTGCAGCATAAGACCTCAACAGTGAACACCCACTCTTATAAAGCAATGTGACTTCATAATGTCCTGCACTTTCAAACATGTAGTGCATTAGTGCCCTTTCTCTTTTTCATTGGCTTTAGTTCTGGAAGACTTTTTTTCTCAGTCATTTTTTCCGTAGGGATTTAAAAACAAAATAGTGAGGTAAATCACAACATTAAAAGTGACATATTATACTCCTTTTTACAAGATGTAGTATGAGAGTTTCAGCTCAAAATACCCCACGCCTATTTTGACTGGAAGCAGAAACACACTGTTTTCGAGCATGTCTCTTTAAATACACATGAGCTGCTATTCCCCGCCCCCTTTTTTCAGAACAGGGCTGTGCCTTTACAGCTTATGCCTCAGTTACCAAAACTGTTTGGTTTTGATTATCATGTCTGTTGTGCTGAAACCATGCGTTTTAAACCCATATCAGTTTAAAGGATTACTCCATTACTCCATTACTACATTAATCACTTACCCCCATGTTGTTCCAAACCCGTAAAAGCTTTGTTCGTCTTCTGAACACAATTTAAGATATTTTGGATGAAAACCCGGGAGGCTTGTCACTGTCCCACTGACTGACTGGAGGAGGCTAATTCTTGAATATTTTTTTTTCTTTGCGTACAAAAAGTATTCTCGTCGCTTCATGCAATTTAGATTGAACCACTGATGGCAGATGGAATATTTTGACTATGTTTTTTATACTTTTCTGGGTCTTTATAGTGGTATTTACTGGAAGTCAATGGGACAGTCACGAGCCTCCTGCTTTTCATCCAAAAATATCTTAAATTGTGTTCCGAAGATGAACGAAGCTTTGTCATGTCTGTTGAGCGCGTGAACGCTATGGCCAATCAGCAGTGTTTAAAAATCGGCTCAACAGCACTCAAATGTGAGCGGGAAATGGACGATGGAAGATCTGCTGGAAGATTTGCAAATGACAGTCAAATTAAAAATGAGGGAGAAATATAAAAGTAAATGAAGAGTTCAGATGCAAAAGCCTCTAAATCCGTCTGACGTATTTCTTTAAAATGAGCATTACTTTCTGGCTACTTTGTATAGGTTTCTATGTACTGGTACTTCTGATTGGGCTGAGGCTGGAATTTAGCGAGTTTGAAGTAAAAGTATTTGATGGATATATACTATGTGTCAGGAGCATTCACTCAGTATCATTATCTCATTTTTGACTGAGATGGCTTTTAGCTGGTTTTGGAACTGGAACTCTTCAAATACAGTGTTTTATATAGTAGCATTATTTCTGATTCGATTATATGATCCACAGTTCTTCATTGAATAGGTCATTGTTGTACTCTATTTTGGGGAATTTTTAAGATTTTTCCTCAAGCTTTTCTCTACATGGCACTAGGTAATTTGATACGGATGATAAATGTTTGTCCTCTCTTTTTCTGTCTCTTTCGCTTTGACTTATTGAATCTTGAAGATGCCCTGCCAGGTGGTGCGAGACCTCATGCTGTGGGTGCTAAACTGTGTCCCACTCTCCTCCTTCGCTGTTCATTTCTCACCCGTAGGTTTGCTGCTGATAGGTAGCAATAATAACCACCGACTGCTATGCTTTGTTAGCGAAAGATGGCACAAAAAACCATGTAAGCACCTGTGTCCCACAGTGCTCCTCACTAACTCTCTCAACTGCAGACTTGAAACCTGTTGGTCGATAACATGCATTCACAAGCTAACAGAAAAGTAGTGATGTTTGTTTTAGGAAATGCAGTTAAGATTTGGGTTTTATAGTATAGATGCACAGATAATAATATACTGGCTGATACTGATAAGTTGATTATTATGTTCAAAAGTTTTGTTACTTGAATGATCCACAGGAGTTTTTTTTTTTTTGTTTAGTGATAGTTGTTCATGAGTCCCTTGTTTGTCCTGAACAGTTGAACTGCCTGCTGTTCTTCGGGAAAAATTTCAGGTCCCACAAATTTTTTTTTTTTTTAAATCATTTTTGTGTATTTGAACCCTTTCCAGCAATGACTGTATGATTCTGAGATCCATCTTTTCACACGGAGGACAACTGAGGGACTCATATGCGGGGGGTGAAAACTTTTGAACAGAATGAAGATCATCTTATTTTGCCTAAATTATCATTTTTTTTCATTTAGTACTGCCCTTCAGAAGCTACAGAAGATACTTACATGTTCCCCAGAAGACAAAATAAGTTAAATTTACCCTAATTTTCAATTTCAAGAAGTTTTCACCCCGGGCTCTTAATGCATCATTTTTCCTTCTGAAGTGTCAGTGAGTGTTTGAACCTTCTGTAATAGTTGCATATGAGTCCCTCAGTTGTCCTCAGTGTGAAAAGATGGATCTCAAAATCATACAGCCATTGTTGGAAAGGGTTCCAATAAACAAAAATGCTAAAAAAAAAAAAAAAGGATTTGTGGGACCTGAAGGATTTTTCTGAAGAAAAGAGGGAAGTTTAACTGTTTAAGACAAACTAGGAACTCTTGACCAACTACCACTAAACAAAAAACACAGCTGTGGATTACTCAGATAACAACACAGTATTAAGAATCAAGCGTATGTAAACTTTTGAACAGGGTTATTTTTAAAAATTCAACTATTATTTTTTCTTATGGACTATATGTAAACATCTTTTATGTGAAATATCTTAAGGTCAGTACTAAATAAAAAAATAACATGCGTTTTGTATGATCCTTCTTATTTTGGTAAAATAATGAATGGTTTTGCAGATTCTGCAAGGTGTATGTAAACTTTTGACATCAACTGTATTATTTCCAATTAATGCCTAATATTCTACATTATATTGTCTAAATAAATACTAAAAAATAACAATGAAAAAAGAGCATTAAGCCCAAAATTTAGCTGATTTAAATTAGACAGGTGAATTTAGACACTGAAAGCTGTTTAATATCAGCAAAAGCTCAAAAAAGGTATCTTCCCATGCTTTTGTCGGAATCCAGGCCAGTGTGTTGACAGTTAGTGATGCAGGATTTCACTTTGCGAGTGGAAAGGCAAAATTATAGTTTGTTCTGTTCATTTCTTTCTGCTCTCAGTCCATTTCAAATGAAAGAAATCCACCCACTGCGCATATGACGTCGTAGTCACGTCTTTTCCATGTCACGGACCCAATATAGACATGATCTGCACGTCTATCCGACGTCCAATGTTTAGTGGGCAGGATAATTGGTTGTTAGCAGGCTAACTCTTGATCACTGCTTTTATTTTGTCAATTTTTTTCGTTTCTTTTCCTTCCTTGGTTGTAGATTACAGGGAGATGGAGAGAGATGTGCTACCAGAGAAAGAAATAACACAGATACAACAAGAAGACAGAAAAGAAAGACTTTCACAGCTTCAGTTTTGGACATGTTATGACTCCCTACTCTTTCATCAAAGAGAGTGGTCTTGGCCAAGGTTGTCTGTGTGCGTTGATGCCAGAGTATTGAGTAGTGAGGGCCTGACGGTTCGTCTCTGAACTCTCAATTACCTCAGCATGAGAATGAATGGACTGCCTCTTTTACAGTGTGTGAGCAACATCAAAGACCATTGGAAAGTGGCGGGTGGCCATTGTGCCGCCTGAGAGGCTTGTTGTCCCTCAGAATGCTGATGTAGCCAGAGGCAACGCAGAGTTTCTTTTCGATGCTGGATGATTCTTTTCTGTTTTTTGTGAATGTTAACCCTTCACAGCGCCCTTGAGACCAGTCACCGCTTTGTGATACCATGCCTAGTCAAGCATACAGACGCCAACGCCCTGTCCAGATGGTCAGGCCAGACTGTTTGTTTTGAAATGATTTGAATCTTGCAGAGTCATAGCTGAATCCTGTAATTAAATAATTATTTTCGTAAGGTTCCAATTTTGTTGAAATGAAATGAGACCATTACTCTAAAAAAAAAAAAAGCCCCTTTAGTGCAAATTAGTTCACTCAACGGCTGTCTTGGCAATGTGTCTGGACAGCTGATGTCCTTGCGAGCAAGTGCAGGCCTCCTCTGCTTGAATGGACAAAGACTGAAATATTTAAATTTTTCTGCCAAGTGTACATAAATATCAGATAAATATAGGATGGGTAAAAATATTTTAATCTTTTAAATTCATTTTTAGTAAATGAAGAACAAAGTGCAACCAGTGTAGTCCTATTCACAAACAAATGTCTCCTCTGAGATAATCATTTAGATAGATCTGAGATGATAAATCCATTTTAAAAGACGGATGGATGGGACATTTTATACAGTTGAGGTCAAAAGTTTACATCCCCCTTCAGAATCTGCAAAATGTTAATTATTTGACCAGAATGAGAGGGATCATACAAAATGATTTTTATTATTTTAGTTATTTTTTTTATTTAGTACTGATCTAAATAAGATATTTCACATAAAAGATGTTTACATATAGTCCACAAGAGAAAATAATAGTTAAATTTACTGTATAAAAATGAAACAGTTAAACTGCCTGCTGTTTTTCACAAAAATCCTTCCAGTCCCAAAAAATTGGGGTTTTCCAGCATTTTTGTGTATTTGACTTTCCAACAATGACTGTATAATTTTGAGATCCATCTTTTTTTTACACTGAGGACAACTGAGGGACAACTATTCAACTATTACAGAAGGTTCAAATGCTCACAAATGCTCAGAATGGAGATGTGTACATTTTTCTAAAAAAAAAAAAAAAAATTATATATATATATATATATATATATATATATATATATA
Organism: Labeo rohita; assembly: GCF_022985175.1. Classification (NCBI taxonomy): domain Eukaryota; kingdom Metazoa; phylum Chordata; class Actinopteri; order Cypriniformes; family Cyprinidae; genus Labeo; species Labeo rohita. Next base: position 19,621,409 of record NC_066889.1, on the reverse strand, counting down.
TATATATATATATATAATTATATATAATATTAAATATTAAATATAATTTTTTTTTTTTTTTTTTTTGGAGCATCAGTGAGCATTCAAACCTTTTGTAATAGTTGCATATGAGTCCCTCAGTTGTCAGAATCATAGTCATTGTTGGAATGGGTTCAAATACACAAAAATGCCGAAAAACCAAAGCATTAAAATAATGTAAAATAAACATTTTGCAGATTCTGAAAAGGGGATGTAATCCCCATAACACGCTCCATCTTGAGCTTTCCTAAACGCATTATGCAAAAGAAGAAGCTCAGCGAGACTTGCTCTCTCTGAAATGCCATTCATGTACACATGGTGTTCTGAAAACAGTCGTTGTATGGTTTATTGTCCTGCTTTAAGCCTCCGGCCATGTTTTTGGATTTCTGCTGTGATGTGGAATAAGATGTATTAGCTTTCTTATAGACCTCACTTGGTGTATCTGCTTTCTTTTTACACTTTCTCATCCTTTGTTTTTTTCTTTCTAATGTCTTAAGTAATTTTTTAAAAATTTGCTCTAATTAAGTTAGTAGCCCTCAGCCAAACATGTTCTGGTTGGTGAGCACATCCCTAAGATCAGCTTTCTTGTGTGGGTGGACTGGAATTAGATATGTGGTGTGGGATTTAATAACCCATTTTTGGTTTGCATTATTAGTATGTAGTCTAGTCCAGATTTTGCTGTGGAGGCAAATTTTATTATTTTATTATTTTTTACACTGCATGCTATGCTCTGTTCCACATATATATGTGTTCACACCATCTTGTTCTTATCTGCCCAAGGGATGCATTCTCCTTTCTCAGATTTCCCCACTTCTTTGACCTTCGTGGGCAGACGAGGCCTTTGACTGCGAGTGGTGTTATGCAAGCTCTGTGGCCGTCTTCGCTCAGGCTTTGTCCCCGTTTGACTCTCCAGGGCCGCGGGAGGAGAGGAAGTTTAGCTAGTTTGAGAAGCGTCCAAGAAATCCTCCAGAAAGAAGGTCATTCAAATGTTCATTGCGAATGTTGATGTGGGAGAGGGAAACTAACATGTATAAAAAGTAGGATGAAGTCATCCATCAGAAACGCAGATGGTAAACTCCTTTCACCAAAAGAACCATACAGAGATCTTGGGGGTTCCCTTAGTCACAGCTAAAGAGCTCTTGAAAGAGGGCCTTAAAATCAAGACAGGCTCTTATTCAAAGCCTACTGGTGTTTTCACCAAAGCACAATAATAACAGCCTCACTTCACTAGCATTACTCAGCTCTTTGATCTGAGAGCCATCTTGTTTTTGTTTTGGCTCTTGCCAGTGAGACACTGGGGAAGGAAAGTAAAGAGATTTCTTCAGCCAGAGGCAACAGAAAGCTTTCAGGTACAGTAAAGTTTTAATGTCCTGTTTCAAAATGTTCTCTTTTTTGCAATGCTCTCAGATCCTTTTGAAAGTGAAATGAATCATAAGTCTATTCATAATGGATTTATTAAAACCTGTTTTGAGTCCCCTCATTCATCTCCCTCACGTTCAACTGCATCTCTTGCCAAAACGTCAGTATTATTTATTTACCCTCATGTGGCACAGGTGGAAATTGTGTAAACTGTGCATTGTTTGACCAAGACACCAGCGCTTGCGTGTTTGCACAGCCGCCTGCTCACAAACGTGCATCTCACTGTCATTAATGCTGGCATCAGAACGATTCATTATGCAGTTTGATTGCAGCTGCCAGATCTCAGCCACTAATGCTACATAATCTGCAGGCTACTCCCTGGAATCAGCCTGGGTAGCAGACCCCACGCACCTGCTGAAGGTCAACTCTGGATGGGGTCTGAAGAGTGTGGATGTGAGCACCTGGCTGAGGCCTCTCACCTGTGGTGATGCAAACAGCTCGAGCGGCTGCTCACTTCTGTCACTCAACATTAATGCCACCCGAGGAGGGTATCTTTACAGAAATTGACATTAGAAATTGACATATATATTTTTTACACGCAGAATTCTTTGCTTTGAGTCATGCACGGGACCTCTGTTGCACACCACTCTCAGGCAGAACCTCTCACAGCCATGTGTGATGCTCTCATGTGAATGCTGAGGACATTTGTTGAGACCATAGACTGTAAAAAAACATGGACGTAGTGTCCTTGACATCACCTGTAGGTTAAGGGCATTTTTGTAGCCCAAAGTGGGCGGAGCCATCTTTGCACTCCCAGGTGATCGAAAATGGGCAAAGAGATGGGACGTGGGGCAGAGTTGGTTGCTGAAACCACGCCCACCTAATTAGATGGTGGTGACAGTGGCGGCAATTCACCTGTCACTCAAGTGACCACGCTCTTAATTATGCAAAACTTTAAGGCTTAATATAATTTAAACGGATGAGTTTAAATTATGTTAAAGAAAATTCACTTCCCTCACAGTTGTCATGAAGAACGAAATTAGCTATATAGACCAAAACCAATTTTTGTACCAGGCTGTAAACACTTTTTTCTACTGTAAAATTGGGCATTTTAAGATGGGGTGTCTATGGGATTGACTCCCTTTTTGAGCCAGTTTCTAGTGGCAAGTCGATGAATTGCAGTTTTAAGTCACTTTTGTGTTGGTTTCAAAACAGAGACTGGAGGGTTGCTGCTTGGTTGAGACCCCAAGACCTGCAGACTTGAGTTTCCTCCTCCAACCTTGACTCTTGGCCCTTAGTAGCTTGTAGGTAACATATTGTATTTGGGAATGCATCAATACTTACAGTACTTGGTAATAATACTCTTCTTTTTTGTTTTTTTGACCTTGAAGGTTCCTGTAGGGTTGTGCCAGTCTAGCACATTTGTTTCAGCCTTTATTTTATTTTATTTTATTTTAAATGTCTTATTAAACATAATAATTTTGATCATTATTATAGTAAATAATTTTAATACAATATAATAATATAACAATAATAATAATAATAATAATACAATAATGTTCTATTATTATTATTATTAGTAGTAGTATTTATAATTATTTCCAAGTGCAACTTTGCTCAACAAGGCACGTTGTGATGGTGAGGTAGTTTGTTAGAGCTTTCCCTCTTTTCCTTGCATGTATTTGCTTTTAAATGCTGATAAATGCCTGTGCGCATTTTACTTTCACTTTCGAATTAGCGTCAAGGTGACATTAATTGATTGATTCGACAACAACAAAACAATATGACAAACTCACAAACAAGCAACATAGAATGTTCAATTTATTAACCAAACGAATACAAATACACCATCCTATAGGCCTAATAGAAAATATAAATAAGTTACACAAAGTTTAAGTATAAAACACTGAAAATCAGCAAACACGGTTGAACCAAATAAATAAGAAACAAATGTTAAAAAAATCTTCCAAAATAATCTTAGATAAACAGCAAAAGTCAAAAGGCCTTCCAAAGTCTAAAATATTTTTAAAGCAGTTGCTTTTGTATTTCGTTTTGAAACTAAGTCTTTCGCCAATTTCTTGTCTTTCTCACCTCACTCAGCTTGACTCACTCTCCTCATGTGATAAATGAAATCTGACTCCTGCTGCTAATCTGAGATGTGACAGTTTTTCGGCACTGCATTGTTCAAAGTAAAATAAAGAATATTTTATGATGTTAGTTTTAAAAAATAAAAAATTTCTAAAAATTTAGAAATTTCTTTGGCATTTTGTTTTTTTTGCTGTATCGAAAATGTACCAAACTGTGACACCACTGTCGTCTCGAACCAAACCATGAATTTTGTCAACCATTACACCCCTAGTTCTAATATAATATTATTATTATTATTATTATTATTATTATTATTTTAATTACTTTTAATTATTTCCATTTTTTTTTATTCTATGCAGTTCTTAAGCAAGTTTCCCAAAAGGTAAAATACTAGAAAAAGTCTGCACACTCTCAAAAATAAAAAAAATCACAAGCGAGATGAAAGCAATATAAGCAGTTTACTGAATAAAAACAAGGCAAATGTTTCAGTCGCATGACCATTTTCAGTGCCAAGCTAACAGTTACTTTTTTGGTTTAAGCACCTCAGTTGGATTGTTTTGAAGGCGCGGTGAGTTTCTGGCTGCTTTAAGCGAGTTTCCCATTATGGCAGAGGCTTTTCCAGGCGCAATCTCTGCTTCTGTCTACACTGTATGCATTTGTGAAATGGCACCTTGCAGACATGCATTTCCTCCCTTTATCTTCACTCAGCTCACTGGAAGTGAATTAATGGTTAATCTCTCCAAATGTGACTTATTGCAGTCATAATATTATTTGAATGGAAATGGAAATTCAGTCACAGTCTGGGTGTTTCTCTTTGTGTGTTTGGGGGTGTGAAAATTGTTTCTTATCTTTTAACCCCCCCCACACCACACACACCCCAACCACCCACCCACAATGCTTGTCGCACAACAGCAGAGCACAGGCACAAAGCTCTTGAAACCCACTAGAGCTCTCCCACCTTTAGATAGAGTCTCTCTGGGTTTGTAAGTGACACAAATATATGCAAAGTCAACCGAATACCGAGCAAGTGTTTACTAGTAACGATGCTGCTCTCGACATGTGTATTTTGGCACGCTTAAGTTTGGTTTCTCTCTTTCTTTAAAACTCTAGCCATTGACAGTTCCGTCTGCAGTATTCTCATTTGACCTCTGTCTAGACAATTTGTTTTGTTTTACTGAACTTATTTTTTTGCTGTATTTGTAGGACATCGCTCTTGAATTCTCTAGGAACACTCTTAAAAATGGTTCTTTATCGCCATTGATGGTTCCATGAAGGACCTTGAACAACCATGGAACCTTTCAAATGCAGAAAAGCTTCTTTATAGTTGAAAACGGTTCTTTAGATTTTTTAAAAATGTCCTTCAAAATGGTTCTTTTAAGAACTGTTCACTGAAAGGTTCTTTGAAGAACCAAAAATGGTTCTTCTATGGCATCACTAGAAAAACACCCTTTTGGAACCTTTTTGAAAGCCATTGATAAACAATCCTTGCTGTAGTCCACAGTGGTGTTTGCCAAATCAGTGGGACACATCTGAAAAACCCTCCACTCAGAGGCAGGCACGACCGGCTCTCAGCTAATAGACATCACAAATGATATGTTTACGGCCCTCCAATCATCGTACACATGATTTGCCCAATTGGGTCTAATCTGCTGTGAATGGAGCCGGTCTCTTGGGAACTGAAGCAGGCAGACCGTGGTGCCTGGTTGTAAATTGCAATGCTAATAGAGGGACTCTAAGCGGGCTGCGTCCCCGATAGAGGCCCGTTTAATGGAGATATTCGGGGGATGAGCATTTATCAGACTTTGACAGACAGACGGCTCTCATCCAGATGAAAGAAGGGTGAGGACCCACCCCCACCAGCTTGGAGGAAGTGAGGCGTGTCTACAAGACCTGTTCAGAGCAGGCCTAAACAATCACATGCTGCAACTGCGTATTGCAACATTTCCTCAAGATAACTGAATTGATTTGCATGTGCTGCCGGCCATGACAACTCCACCTTTACATCTGTTGGCATACATCTCTCACTTCTCCTTTATGTCATTGTAGGATGCCAGTTTGTCTCTAAGAAAGCGAAGCTCAAATAGAGGGAGGATTTGTTGACACATCCTCTTTATGCCCAAAACAAATGCCTATTTTGTCCTCCTTGTTCGTCCTTTGACCCAGCTCGACCCGTAAGAGCGTGTTTGCCTCTTCTCGTCCGTCTTTCATTTTACAGCCGTCCCTCGAGGCTCCATATTCACATCCGTCTTTCCTCTCCCCCTCTTTCTCTCTTCCAGGAACTGCTGATTTAATGAAGGCCCCTGTGGTCAACATTACAGTCATTGGTAACAGGAGCCCCTGGCTCCATCGGAGCCTGTTTGTGTGTTCTCAAATAAAAACACATAACTATGATCCATGTTCTCTTTGCATCTGTGTTCATGTTGTGTACAAGTGTGCTGATTTATTTCAGTCTGTTGCCTTTTTGACCACAGGCTTATTACAAACCACCTCAACTTGATCCTCAAGTCTGAGCTTCCTCTCACCGGACAAATACTGAGAAACAGAAGCTGCGGGAGCGTTTTTATAGGCCTGAGCCAAACAGCCTGTGGAGCACCTCATTAAAAGAGAAAACAGCTCTTTTTCGGTCAGATCAATCTATGTCCGTACTATTTTTTTGTCTCTGTGGAATAAAAGAGAATGAAGCACGTCACAGTTCCTCATAACTGTTGATTGTTGCTTTTTATATCCTTTCAGGAAATCCTATTGATTCATAATCTGTGATTTTCTTCAAAGACGCTAAGGTTTTTTCTCAGCAGAGCAGATGTTATCTCTACAGGTCTGGGTTGTCATGGCACCAGTGGCCAATTTTAGTCTCTGAACACTGCACACAGAAACATGCTCTGCTGTATTGTTTTATCTTAATAATGTCCCACTTTGATTTTCTCTAGCTCGATCCTGCTGTTTGGATAATGCTGTAATTATTGGAGCAATGCGACAGGATAATGAGGTTCTCAGTGTTCTGAGAGGCAGGGCAGAGCAGATGCATTTACCTTTGTGCCCATTTGACTCGGTGTATTAATTACCACCACACTGGCGCATCAGACGCTCCTTGTTATAGCTGCTGGTTGCAAAGGCCCTGCCCTGCGGTGGAGCATGAGAAAGGGCTTTGCAGCTGGATCTCATTAGCATTCGCTTTCTGATGTAGAAATGTTGTCAAAGCTTCTGTTATGTAAACAGCAGTTGTTTTGACAAATTGCTATTGTGTCAGATAAAAAGTTCTGCTTTATAGAACTAGGGATGCACAATGTAACTGTGATCTGTACTGGCTGATAAATGTAACTAGGGCCCTATAAAATTTTATTTTTTTCCAAATTCCACTTCAGTTTTTCCCATTTGTCTAGACTCTGTTTTAATGGTTAAATTAAAAAACATTAATCAAAAACATGTCTAATTAATTGAAATCATGAAATTTACACAATTTAATAGCACTTTATTAAAAGTTTAACAAAAATAAATTTTTAATGCCTTAAGAAATCCATTTTACTTTTATCTCAAATTCAATTCTGTGTTTTCCATTCATTTTCTGGATTGTTTTTTTAATGATTTTATTAGTTTAATAACCAAAAGCATCTCTAATGAATTTATTTTATATATATATATATATATATATATATATATATATATATATAAAAAATCTTATTTATTTTATTTATTTATTTATTTTTCCCCCCCAAGAAATACAGTGTTATGTATTTTTCTGGTAAATACATTCTGATAAATATTCCTTAAAAAAATAATGTTTTAATAATAATTTTACTATTTTACTATTAGTAGTAGAACTATCATTACATTAAGTAATATATTTTTGTCACAGTTTCTGCAAGTTAAACCAACCTTTTTTTTTTACTGTATATGATGTGAAAACACTGCGATTATCGTGTGTGCTTCAGTATGTATGTAGTAAATGAAACCACCCGTCTGCTCCATTTATTCACACAGTGACACGCAGAACATGCAGAATTCATATTTAAATGCGCTTTTGTTCAGACAGTAGTCCATGTTTTGATTTAAGTTTTCATCCAAAATGTGGTGAATTTCAATTATAAGACCATGATATGATGGTAGTTTTTCTTAACAGAAACAGTAAAAATCCTTCATGAAAAGTAATCTAGCCATTTTTAAGGCTTTTCTGTAGGATAGGGTACTTTCCCGCCATGCATTACGAAATACTTCAGAATTCATCTGAAAAACTTAGAGAAAAATGGAGAGGGAGAAAGAAAAGGAAACGTTAGAAAATTCAGTGACATTCTGTATTATGCAGTAAATACCATTCTTATGACTGGATTCCACGATTCCGTCTGTGTTTTCCGCATCTCAGAAATCACAGAGCCCTATGTAACTATTTTTTTGTGTGTGTATTTTCAGTATTTATCCAATCATTGAAATAGGTCAATAAATTAGAGCCAAATGAACATGGAATCTGTTTAAACAGAAAGAAAAGAACCTGTGATTTATTTTATTTTATTTTATTTTATTTTTTTTTTTTTCCTGTTTATTCTGGTGTTATTTGAAGCACTCTGAGATCTTGATTTACTTTAATTGCTTTGATTCTGCTTAAAAATGTAAATAATTATTATATCCAACCAAAACTTGGCACAATTTCTTACTAAAATTTGTCATCATTTTTGGAGCTTGACAGTTGGTTGTCACTATCTATGTACCACTGCTAATTTTTGATTTGTCAACATGCTACCCCTGTCCACCCATTAAATCTGAAATGTCATGTCCTACAGTTTATAAGTGCCAAGATATGCCGACACCTGTCCCAGCATGCACATCATTGGCTATATATGTCCTTCGACCTGTCATTTTTGGCCCATTCTTGTGAAAATTTTTTTCCATGTGCTTGGTCCTCATCAGGAAGGCTTCAGGCTTTCCCCAGCAGCCCCACACAACTTTTATGCTTCCCTGAGTGCCCCAGGGATGTCATCCTAACCCTCAGACAATCCACGTTTTAAAACATCCCCGGTTTGCCTGCTTATCTCATTGGTCGGTCTGATTGACAACACACTTTAGAAGATTTAAAGCCAGTGCCCATTATTTTGCCCCTTCCCTCTTACACAGCTGGTGTTATTGCCTTAGAGGCATCCACCAGTGTCTGGTGCCTTGACTTCGTTGCAGACAGACTGGGTGACGAAGCAGTCCTGTCAGCCAGAAATCATGGCTAATGCCCACAGGCAGAGAACTATGACTGCTGCCATTGGCCCCTGTGCTCCAGTCGCAGCTTTCAGACAGGAAGTGTCTTTCCAGCCAAAGTCGTTGTAGGTCAGCACTCTAGCCAGATGTGTACAACTGTGAATGTTGTCACCAATCTGGCGAACGGTTCATTCAGCATACAATCTCCCACGTACACATGTATCACGTGAAAATACAACCATGACGGCATGTCTCAAGAACATGTTTTCATGCTTTCTGCACATGCTAACAGCATGTCACATGGCCAAAGTCATGCTTTTTTTTTTAAAGAAGTGACTCATGTGATGTATGTGCAGCCATGTCGAGTCAGATCACATCAAGCATATTGAATCTCGTGTTTCTCCTTTCCCAGCCTCTCACAGGCAGGATTCTAGCATAACCTTGTATGTGTAACTACGCAGTGTGTATTAAATCCATAATTTAAATGCTGATTAGATTAGACACCCAGAATTGCACCGACTGAGGCACTGAGGGTAGGCATTGATAGAGAGAAGAAAAAAATGGTAAAAAGAATGGGAATGAGATACTAATACCCCTCAGCGGGGTTTTCCCTCATACTGAACAGAAGGCCGGATTGTTACACCTCAAAAAAGGAAGCAATTGTTTCCACGGTGACTATTGAGCGAAAATCAATATCAGCTTCTAATTTGTTGCGTTTAGCAAAGATACGCATGAAATTGATTCTCCTGTCGTCAAGAGCTGTGGTTAAACCAGTGGGCAATTGTGTGTGACCAGGCATAGCAGCCTGCCACTTTCACCGGCTCAGCTGAGACCAATAAAACATTATGCACATCCCATTTTACCACTATAGTGTCATAGGTATTGTTAAAATTACTAGCTGGGTCTCAAACCCACGTCCCGGATGTTTCCGTGTTCCTCCAGATGATGCTTTCTATGTGACTCTTATAGGCTCAGGTGGGTCTGTTGAGCAGCTGGTGTTTGGTGGACCATAAGCCTACTGGCATCTTTAGCACAGGTCTGTGGACAGGGAACTCTCTAACTCAAACTGTTTTAAAGCTTTTACTGTCATTTTCCTGCTGAGAAAGGATCAGGCTGTGGCTCTCATATGTCACACCGGAGTCCCAGCGCAGTAATACAAACGCATGCACAATGAGTCTGAGGCCTGAGGCTTTTTGAGTGTGCTCTCTTTTCATAGTCTGAACAAATGGTTTTATTGGCTTACATAAACCTTTAATTCAACATTGAGGGCCGAAGCGTATCGGCTAGTCTCATAGAGTCACCATGGAGTTTACTGCTGTCTTAACATGTACACATTGCGAGGTCTTGTGTTGCCATGAGTTGAAGACTGATGGACGCATTTCCTCTTGTAGGTCAATAAAGTATGCCTATCTTTGAGTCTGTCTGCTAATCACCTTTATGCATGAATTGAAAATTATCAGCGGGAAGTGTTTAAACAGTTTTTATTTTTTCCCAACATTCCGTTTTTTTTCCATTGTAAATTTTTTTTTTTTTTTTTCTAGACGCAGTTTTAATGGTCACTTTAAAAAATATTAATCAACAGCATGTTTGATTAATTGAAATCGTGAAACGTACACAATAGAACAGCAGTTTATTAAAAGTTGAATAAAAATGACATTTGTAAAGCTATTTTTTTTCTCAAAGTCAGTTTTATTTTTTAGCCAATTGTTTTATTACATTTTAATAGTCAAAAGAATATCTAATTAATTGAATAAAATATATTTATTTTTAAAAAATACTGTGTTGAGTATTTACATTTGTCTGGTAAATATTCCTTAAACAATAATGTTTTAATAATAATTTTAGTAGTAGTAGTAGGACTACCATTACATGAAGTATTATATGTCTTTCTCAGTTTCTTCAAGTTAAACCGAACTTTTATTTTGATGGGTTGTTGTGAAGACCTTTACGTTTCTGTTTGTCTATGATATGATAGCAGTTTTTCTCAAAAGAAACAGTAAAAATTCATCATGAAAAGTAATCTAGCAGTTTTTAAGGCTTTTCTGTAGGATAGGGTACTTTCCTGCCAGGCAATACGAAATACCTCTATTTTTGTTATCTTCCAACCGTGCTCTATTTTACGGACTGCTCTCTTTAGGGCGCGAGGGTGCTTGTTATACCAGCCTAACTATTTCTCTGCATTTATCACATGTGAATAACAATAACAGGAGAAACCATTACTCGCCGTGATTGTTGAACGAGTCCAACTTACCACAGTTGTTTGGTGAACGAAATGGAGCAGGAGAGAGAAAAGGAAACAGTAGAAAATGCAAGTGGAAACAATGGAGCAAGAGAGAGAAAAGGAAACGTAGTAAACGTGGGTGGAAATGAAACTGAGTGTGAGAGAGAAACGGAGCGAGAGGGAGAAAAGGAAGTGTTAGTAAACGTGAGTAGAAACACAAATGTGAACGCGAATGACGTGCTGACAGGCTAACGGAATGCTAATGCGCTGTGCTAGCGATTTTAGATTAAAAGCAAAAAATGTCAAGTAAGTTCGATAGATAATATCGGAAATATGCTTTTAAAAAAGTTATATTTAGCAGTTTAAACAACAGAGAAACAAAGCTACACAGAGCCCACTGTTTTACAGAAACCACCGTTTTACACGGTGCGTAGTAAACGAAACCATGACAGAACTTGCAGGATTCATATTTATGTCGTTTTTTGAGGCTTAATTTTCACAGACACGTTTTGATTTAAGTGTACTGACTTGGCAAATTCCGTGACATTCCGTGTTATACAGTAAATTCCATTTTTATGATGATTCTGTGATTCAGTCCTCGTTTATGGCATTGTATTTAGAGTCTGGAAACAATTCAACCATGTCAAGAACTGAAGTTTGATTTAGAATGATGTAACAAATGTATGTCTTTAATGTATTAGTTATTGTGCATAACATGAAAATCGCAATTGGCAATTTAAATCTTTTAATATCGACACAGTCCTACTATGTCGTCCTCCAGTAATAAAATCACGTGGTCATATGGTAGAATGACATGTACACGCATGCATGCACACATACATACGTACATCTATACATATGTTGTGTGTATTATGCTTGTTCTCGTGCTTTGTGCTGACTTAGTAAAAACATGTTTTATTTAGAGTCTGGTCTAGAGGCTTAATGTAACGCTACACAAGCTTACATTTCAACGCCAAATTCACTAAGGGAGGATAAACCTCTATTAGCATTGCTCTCAACCTGAAATCAAAGACACTGACATGTCTCAACACACATACCCCTTTAATTTCTACTCTGTATGACATAGTCAATGAGACTCTCCACACTGCTACTTAATGGATCTTCTGAATGTGACAACATGCTCACATCTAATGAGAGAGAGAGGTGGGGGGTGGCCATCTATAGATGTGCAGATGGTTTGGTAAGAGGGAAAATCCAAGGGGGTCTGGCACTTACTGAAGGCTATCATGAGATCCAGAACCTCAAAGCTATTAAGTCTGAGGCTGCAACCATTGGCTATTTTGATGATTAATTTGTCAGTTATTCTTGGAAATAATTCTTTGATTATTCAGATAAGAAAAGCCACATTTTATTAGAAGTGTTTTTACTTTGCTGTGTGGCCAGCACATTTCAGGTGTTCGTAGAAAGAGATTTACTATTGTAAAATGTGTGATTGACAAAGAAATTTGTCAAATACCTTCAATATTAGTTTTAGATGGTTAATTAAAAATAATGTTTTTAAGCTAAATTTTACCTGGCATTAGCCTTCTGTTTTTGTACTGTACATATTCTGTACGAGTAAACGTTGTCGACCCTCTTATTTTTTACATAAAAAAAAAAACTTTTTTTTTGTCTCTCTCTTTCCTCCCTCATCTGTCATGAAAGTGAGGTTTATTGTAGATCAGGTACTCTCAAGTATAACATCAAAGTCTTTTCTGCCCTTCATGTGTAATTAACTGTGAGGTTAATTGGCCAAATTGTACTTTCTTTTGTTCTGGATCAACGAGTCTGCACTCACTGGTGTCGGCACTAGCGGATTGTGTGTGTGTGGGCGGACGCCCTCCTGTGTTTGCCTTCAAGCGGAAAGCTGAAGTTGTTCTTTGTGGCATGTTTTACGGTGTTTGAGAGTTTATGTGCAAGTGTTTGTGCACAAGAACACAAATGTTTCTATGTTTATGTACAAACTAGTGTCAGGCTTCATTACAGTAACCTGCAGGATCACTTGAACTTCACTTTAGTCTTAGCTTCTCCCTCCCCTTAATGGAGATGAGTTTACGGTGCCTTCTGGAACCACAGCATTACTGCATGTAAATTAGCTGTTATCGTCCAGAGTTTGTGTCCTCTTTAGTCCGTTATCGAATGCACTTGGTTCCTTTCCGTTTGCTGTGTGCGCGTGCCAGCATTCTGTAAGCAGCCAGGATGAGCTCATTCATCTTTCCCTCTCTCTCAGGTGAGAGAAAAGATAACAGAATGAGGCGGAGGGGAGGTTGTAGAGATGATGGAAGACAGGTGGGATGTGTAGAGTGAGAATAAGGTTAGCAGAAGAAGAAGAAATGAAGGAGAAGTTTGAGGTGAGATTGAGATTGAGAGGACTTCAGTCCTCACCACACGCCACTGCTCGCACATGCTGGGGGTTTGTCCTCTGCTTCCTCCACCTGTGACGACCTTCAATTCTTCATTCCAGCTAACGGCTTAAGAACCTGTATTTGAAAGATTGCCGAATTTAAAGGGATAGTTAGCCTAAAAATTAATCATTTGCTCATTACTTGCAAAATGCAGCTCTTTGAGACAAATGTAGAAATTCACATTTTGAGAAAACCTTAAAAGAGAGGTCCACTTCCAGAACAAAATTGACAGATAATGTACTCACCCCTTGTCATCCAAGATGTTCATGTCTTTCTTTCTTCAGTCATAAAGAAATTGTTTTTTAAGGAAAACATTTCAGAATTTTATTTCCATATAGTGGACTTACATGGTACCGTAAGTTTAAACTTCTGAAATGTAGTTTAAATGCGGCTTCAAATGATCCCAAATGCGATTGTAAACAATCCCAGCTAAGGAAGAAGGGTCTTATCTAGCGAAACGATTGGCTATTTTCTTAAAAATAATACAATTTATATACTTTTTAATGTCAAAGGCTCGTCTTGTCTCGTCTTGTCTCCAGTTCATGACAGTTCGGATGTCGAAAAATTCCCATCTCATGTTCTCTCTCTACTCCTATGTGGTTGTTTTACCATTTTTGTTAAGGTCTTCTTTGCATGTTCACTTTGCAAAGACTGGGTCGGTACTTCTGCAGTGATGTAGGATGATTTTGAAATAATGAAGTTTTAAAAGTCTTACAGTTCAAAAACTTTTGACTGGTAGTGTATTCGCTTTTTTTTGTTTAGTTCAGAGTGTTTAAGTAGTTCTGATGAAAATGTAAAGCTCATCTCTCTTTTTCTACCACAGTCCTCCCACTCACTCCATATTTTTGCCTCTTTATCTCTCTCACCTTGTTCTCTAACACCTACTGTAGATGCATCGATCCGTGTGAATGTGTGAGGTGCAGTGAGTGCAGTCCTGTCAGTCTATGTTTGAGAGATGAATGTAAATCAATATCATCTGTGGTCAGGGGACAGAACCCGCTACGTCATCCACCTTTATTAGCCATGCTGGATCGCACCCCTGCTCCGACAGTCCGTGAAACCCTTTGCTGCTCTCCACAGTGAGCAATGACCAACGATTTGTCACTGTGGCTCTGGTGGTTTGAGCTAATAGGATCGGATTAGCGACGCTGGCTTTTCTTTCGATACAGTTCTATCAATTTGATCGAGGCTTCAGCTCTTGATTTCCCATGACTAACTGGATTTCTGACAAGGCAAGGTCTGATTAAAACTAAAAAAGAAACAACTTGGATAGGGCAGCCTCCAGGTGTCTCAGCAGTGTAGCCCACCTGGAGGACCACTGTTGATGTCAGGGATGCCAAATTCAGTTTTACTCACTGCACATTTCTGGCTGAATTACTCATGGTTTGCCAAAGCAATGTTCCACGCCAGAGAAAGTTTAATTATTTGGAAAGATATGTGTGGACACGGAGCGAAAATGACAAAAAGGATTTCCCAGGAGATTCCTTTGAAAAATTCCAACGTGTCGGCTTCCACTGTTTCAGTATTTAATCTTAAGAATAGGAGATTTAAATTTTGGAGTGATCTGATTTCAAAGGAGAGATGAGACACGTGAAAGTCATTACACAAATTGAACCAAGCTCCTCGCTTCACAGCCAGTGCCTAACTCATATTTTTCTTATTAAAGCAATTAATGGGAAATGAAGGGCATTTAATGAAATCATTTCAACGGATGATTTAACATCTGAAAAATTGAAGCTTATGAAATCTAACATCATCCCTCACTCCTGTCTTTGTCACCAAGGCTTGAAATGTGTGCTCTTCACCTTCAGTCCCATTTTAATATTGGCGAAACTCTTTACAATGTCATTAAGAGATTAGTTTGGCATCTCATCCAACATTTGCAGCAGATATCTGTCCTTCAGTTCTGGTTTAATGTCTCATCTGTTTAACTCAATGGCTTTTCTGCTGCCATTTATCATTCTGTCTGTCATTCTAACATTCATCTGTTGTGCTGTTTGTCAATCATTCAGTTGTTATGTATGTCTGTCTGACATTCTAACATTGTGTCATTCTTGTCTGTTTCTTGTTCTGTCTTTGTTCTAATGTTCTATCATTCTGTCCGTCATTTTAAAGGGAACCCCGGGGATTAAGACTTCTATGGCTTAATGCAACATAAATGTTATCTATAATTGAAAAATGAAGTAGAAAACCCATGAAAGATTTACATTATTTCAAAAATCCACATTGTTTTATACATATTTTGGACTACGGGCAGCACCATTATTTTGATGATGCGAGATGGTTTCACTCGGTAAGCTACTGCCACTACCTGTTGCTATATTTACCACTACTGCAAATGATCACAGCAACTGAAAGAGCTTACAGGTGGCAATGGATATAAGCGTAGGCTTAAACCAAATGCTGTACCATTGAATGTCATGAAATTTGTCAAAGTTTGGATGAATTAATCAAAAGGAGGTCATTACACTTAAATCAAATCACAATATGGACTAGCATCTCTAAATATTGAGTAGATAGGCTATTTAGATATGAATTGTTCATGTTCTACGTGTCTCTGTGTGTGTCAATGGTGCAGACACGTGGTTTCGTTTACTGCACACGTACTGAAGTGTGCGTGACGCTTGCGCTGATTTCAGTCTCTTTCGTCACAGCAACCCATCAAAAGAAAAGTTTTAACTTAAACTTCGGTTTAACTTAAAGACATACATTACTATTGTTTAGTAGAATGTGCGTAATACTACTACTACTACTACTACTACTACTATTACTAAAATTGTTTAAACTTTATTTTATTAAGGAATCACACAATATTTATTTCAATTAATTAAAAATTAATATTATATGCCTTCATTTGATAACCAGAAAATTGTAAATATCGTAAAAATTATTGTAAAAATAAACTTTAAAAATTAAGTTTTTGTGCATTCAAAAAAATGAGACATGCTGAAACAGAATTTGGTAACAATAAATAACAATCAACTTTCAATAAATTGATGTTAAATATATAAGTTTCATAATTTGTATTAATTAGACTTGCTTTTTTATTAACAAAATGCAATTTAACCATTTAAAAAAAGAGTCCAGAAAAATTTAAATGAAAAAAAACAGAATCCAGAAAAATTAAAACAAAAAAAAACTAAAACTGATTTCATAGGGCCTTAGTTTCTTGTCTCTGCCAAGCTCTGTCTTTGTAAGCTATTTTAATAGCTATGCTCTACGAAAAGCATCAAAAGCATCAGGACTAAAGTGGAGAGAACAAAGACGCAGGTCTTTAGGATGTTTTATTCATCCACAGGCATCTTCCCATTCTTTTCTCCTCTTCTTATTGCTAGGAAAGCTGTGAAGACTTGCATCACTTCTCTTGTTGCCCTTCGACTGAAAATTACAACCAAAAGCCACACAATGTGGCATTGTATCAGTATTTTATTTTTCGAGTTGCGGTAAAAATAGCAACAAGTAGCACCAGCAGCTTACCGAGTGCAACCATTCTACATCATTGTAATAACAGCGCTCCCCATTATCCAAAATATGTATAAAATGTTGTGGATTTTTTAAATAATGTAAATCTTTTATGGGTTTTCTTCAACATATTTCTGTAAAAGACATCATTTAAGTTGTATTAAGCAATACAAGTCCTAATATCCAGGGTTCCCTTTAGTGTTCTGTCATTGTATTTATCACTGTGTCGGTTTGTCTGTCTGTCTTTCAGATGTTCTGTCCTTTCTATCCTTCTGTCTGTGGTTCTAACATTTATTCTATCATTCTATGATTCCAGCTTTAAATTCAAATTCAGGTATTAATTGTAATTTAAAATGCACTCTCAATTCTGAATGGTACATAACCCTGGTTTGCACTGGACTTTTTTCTGTTTCATTTTCGTGAACACTTTCTTTCATCTCTATTATAGCCTGTACTGCTTTGAACTATCTTGGAAATTTGTGTTATAGCACTTTTTAACATCTTTTTTTTAAACTTCACTTTGTTGTAGTCCTCATTTGCATGTAACTTAGTATAAAAGTGTAAAAAAAAATCCCAAATACAATTTCTCTTTAATTTCCTACTTAGAAACCTTTTGAAGTTGGCTGTCTGTGATGTGCACAATTCTTTTCACATGGAGGTCAAAATGGCATGTGATGTTTTTATTGGAATGTGCATTGACTGTGAGCTGTACCACTGTCAATAACAGTCAGGGAGGTTATCTTATAGATTGTCAAACTGTACCATTCTTTCTCTCTTTCCCCCCACCCCCCATTATGTATCTGATTATACAAAGGTCATGTCCCACTTTTCAGCCTGGATAGAGTGGAGGGACAGGCATGATAGGCTTGTGGGTAAAGTGGCAGCTCCACAGGGCTGCTGTGCCAAACAGAATCATCTGGGAACTGATTCTGGGACTGGCTAGGATTATGTTTTATTTCAAATAGCTGTAATATCACATCGGATGACTGGACTGGCATCCCAGTGGTGGACGGTTACAGAAAAAGTGAGGAAGTTGCAGATGGCTGACTGAAATAACATGTAATTTTGCATACCTTTGCAGCTGTCTCTGTCAAGCACAGTGATTCTCCTTGGGTATTTTCCAGGCTTGTCTTGAGAAGAGAGGTGTTTTTGCAAGTCCATGCCATGAAATTTCTCTGACTTTTGCAAAATTACAGTTATCCAGTGTGATTCTAAGAGAAAAGGGTTGTTTTTGATCAATAATATCTTATACAATTGAGGTCAAAAGTTTACATACACCTTGCAGAATCTGCAAAATGTTAAAGGGGACATCGGATGCCCATTTTCCACAAGTTGATATGATTATTTAGGGTCTTAATGAAAAGTCTCTAATATACTTTGATTAAAAATTCTCAATGGTTTTATAAAACAACACCCTTTTTACCTTGTCAAAATGAGCTCAGCAAAAATCTCATTCTAAGGGGTTGTTCCTTTAAATGCAAATGAGCTCTGCTCACCCCGCCCCCCCTTCTCTCTGTGGAATGACGATCTTGTTTACTTTAGCCGCATTTAGCCGCGTTTAGCTGCTAAACTTCCTAACTACCACGTACCATAAGGAAAGGGCGATCGCAAAGATTCATAAAAAAACGCTTATATTCACTTTTGCTTTAAGTGAAGCTGGATCATGAATGATTCAAATGAACATAGACGGATATATGTATATCCACCTATCGTGGGAGCGGCCTTATTAAATATTAAATAGTATTAAGTAAAAAATAACATCCATTTTGTATGATCCCTCTTATTTTGGTAAAATAAATACACCTTGCAGAATCTGCAAAATGTTATGTAAACTTTTGACCTCAACTTACATCAAGCCAATTTCCCTTTGCATTTCCTGACCCAAAACCCATAAAACACCTTTGTGCACAATTGAGAATTAATTCAGTTCAATTGCAATTTATTATGAATTAAGGTAGCAAACAGGATGCAGAATTAAAATTGTAACTAAAATTTGAATGTCTGGATGTAGAATTAAAATGATCAAAATTAAAAAAAAAAAAAAAAAAAAAATCATATAAGCATAAAACTAGAACAGCAATATTTGACAAGACATTTGATGAAAAATGTGAAGGTTTATACCATTTATAGAGAGATTAATTTCCTAGAATGCATTTACTGAATTACAATTCAGTAAATTCCTCTTCCTGTCATTCCAATTCAAATTCTAAGTCAACTTCCTGTACGGTGTAACATGATTCCTCATGACCCTCTGTCATCTGTTTGAATTAGGAAGGGCTCCAGAGGCTCTCAAAGTGAAGATGCACAGATGATAACACTTCAGCATCACAAATCGGTAGAGCTCATTTACCATTTTCACCACATCTGCATCATTTGAATCACGTGGGTAATGTGGCATGGGGAATATGTGGTATGAGTCATGTTTGCTAGTAAAAAGGCTCACTGCCTCTCTAGTGAAGAGGTTAATGTGATGGAACCACAAGAGAAGATGCTTCCAGCTTTTTCCTCCTGGTTCGTTGATTGAACTCTGAAGAACAAGTTTAACATGTGGCAACATGTATGATTTGTTTCATTTATAATGTCAATTTTGCTCATGTATGAAATAAATTCTCTGTTTGCTGATGCTGTAAAATACAGGGAAGAGTTTCAGACTGATTCAAACTGTCAGTGCCATTTTTTGCCATTCAGTGATTATTAATGCCAAGAATCAGTTGAGAGTCATTTGTTCAAGAATCAAACTTAGTGTTGAATCCAGTCATTTTTTTTTTTTGTGACTAGAACTATCTGTGCCCTAGAGTAAAATGTCTTAGTGAGATATTCTTCTAGGACTTGGATACATACAGTTCTTGAGGGAAACAGGCTGTTCAGAGTACTACGCTAAGTACCTAATTG
Organism: Labeo rohita; assembly: GCF_022985175.1. NCBI lineage: Eukaryota > Metazoa > Chordata > Actinopteri > Cypriniformes > Cyprinidae > Labeo > Labeo rohita. The sequence goes on along the minus strand of NC_066889.1, from coordinate 19,601,789 downwards.
GTCCTTGAAGTAGTTTCAAATTGCCAGAAGAACTGACATAAAGACACAAGTGAGTTTTTCATAATCAGAGAAGATGCTTTGTGCCATCCTTTTGGCTTTTAATGTTCAGCAGGAAATTAAAAGTGTGCTATGTCAATGTTCTCACCCCATCAGTGGAATTATACAGCGCATACAAACCCTTCTGCCGCTGCTGTGATGACAGTTTGAGAGATGGGAGCGGCAAAACTTGTAGAGGGACTGCATTAACATTCACCACAGGTTTGGAGAAAGCTCTCGCCTCAGGGCTACACTTTTTCTGCCATGTGGAGCAGAGGCAGAGAGAGGGAGATGAAGAGAGATATGCACGGCAGGGTGGAGTCCTCGAATAGGGCCTCTAATCACTGCTCTATACCCGCTTAGGGCCTGCTGGTCCTCTCCGAGCAGATCTGTGGGGAGAGTTGAAGGGTTGAACGCCTTAGGGCAAATGACAGCTCCAAATGGCTATCTGTAGATTCAGTTTAGGCACAAAGAGCTTCTGGCTTCCTTCACTGTGCTCTGTCCCCTCTGGACTGCTTACTTGGTTACCATTAGATTAATGAATAACTAATATTAGCTGTGACACAACGATTAACTTACAGGCTAAGCAGGAAAAAGCAGGTTTGACACGTTTAGGATCACATTCTGTCTGCTGTTTCTTGCTCCATCTGTTTCACAACTCTTGTCTTATTAATGTTTGCTAAGGCTAGACTCACTTTTGGGATTTGAATAAGCCCCTGACCCTCAGTATTAAACATTATTTATCCATTGCTGTTCATTCTCTGGCAATGAATGATGCCTTATCCATTTCTAACCTGGTAAACTTCCTTGTTTTACCTGGAAATAAGTTTTATTTTATTTTATTTCAGTTGATGTTGGGTATATTTGTTAAATATTTGTTCCGTGATACTCATTTCTGTCTATTTTTCTTTCTGTTTTTTGGCATCACCCAGCGCTAAATCAAAACTTTTTAAAGAGCTCTATTTCTAAAAGAGTGTTTCTCTATAATGCAAAAATATGGATTTTAGTTTTAAGCGGTTTGGTTTTTTTGTTTTTAGTGTAAGGAAGGATTGATGTTCTTCATATGTTCTTTAGAAGGACATGTTCTTTAGAAAATGTAAAAATTTAGTTTTTTTTAATCATGGAAGCATTCAAATTTTTTAAATTTTATTTTATATTTGTGTTTATTCTGGTACATACACTACCAGTCAAAAGATTTTGAACAGTAACAGTATTTGTAATGTTGTAATGTTTAAAATAACTTTTTCTATTTTAATATATTATATATATATATATATATATATATATATATATAAAAAATGTGATTTATTCATATATTTATTTATATGTGATTTCAAAGCTGAATTTTTTGCATCTTAGTCCTCCAGTCACACCATAACTGCTTTCTATATATTCAAATAGAAAGCAGTTATTTTAAACAGTAAAAATATTTCCAATATTACTGATTTTGCTGTATTTTTGGATCAAATAAATGCAGGCTTGGTAAGCAAAGGAGCTTGTTTAAAAACATTAAAAATCTTGCTGTTCAAAAACTTTTGACTGGTAGTGTATGAGATCTGATTTTGTATTTTATCTGTGATGTCAGAAAAAATATAAACAAATTAAAATAATAATTTAATAGTAATTTAAGTTTATTTAGATGTAATTGACTTTAAAGTGTTGATGGCTAGAAATACCAGTGGGGATTATGACATGTGGAAATCATATGAGATGTTGAAGCTATTGCCATTTATTGGTGGATGGAGACAGTAGCACAGTACACCGATCAATCAGCGCTCTGGTTGAAAGCCCAGCTGTTCCAAGACACATCGTTGGCTCAAACCGAGATCATAATACATTGCCGTGGGATCATATTTAATCAAATTGACCCTATCTGATTAAACCACAGTTTAGGCACAATTGCTTTTTCCTGGCCATTCCATAAGGTTTGGGTCAATGAGATTATGGATAGATTGATTGATGTCTTTATGCGTTAAATCAGTAATTTCTGTGAATACTGTGCCCTTGAGCAAAGGCAGTGCTCTGCGGTTCATGGCTACGTGCCATGCTGCTGTAGACACATCCATAATGGTATGCTGACCTTCTCTCACAGAGGTTGAGTTAGAAGAAGTCTCAATCGTCTGAGTACGGTTGCAATATTAAGTATTTAAATTGTCTGTATACAGACCTTTTTCATGAGTATTTTCCAACCTTTTCATGACCCTTAGAATTGAATGGCTTATTTTTTGGCTGTGCGATTAAGATATGTCATTTTATGTAATTTTTCATTTTTATAATCTCCCACAGTATGTCTCACAATGTATTTCTCTTTTTTTCCCTCTCTCTCTGTTCTGATTGTATCTTTGTATATTTGACCTATGTTTTTTTTTTTGTCCTTGTGTGATGTAATTGTAGAGTTCTCAGACCTTCTGAGACAAGTCTAAACTGCCAAGAATTACAGCTTTACATTGCTCTTCATGTTGTTCAGGAAACAGTCTGATTGATCCATTCACTTCCTCCCAAGTCCCAATCCTCTGCCTCCCCTTCATAATGAAATACCCAGTCTTTGTTATCAGAAACGGAGCAGGTCCACAGAATCAATGAGCTTCAGTCCTCCACACTGGCTAATCACTGCTCCGCACAGCGGAAGGAGCCCGGCTCTGCGCTCAACCGCCATCGATCAGGGCCTGATCTGAGCCCACCAGCACTCAGAGCCCATCGCCACAGATACCGCCCTCCCACGGGCTGTCCCTCTCCAACTCCTCATTGCCTAATGAGGAAGCTCATTTAAATCAAGAGAAGCTGTGAATACATAATAAGGCGCAAGCTTGCTTTCAGCTGACTGTAGCACTGATACCAGAGTGGCGTATTGATCTGTTTACTCTGTGCTCTGCGTCCCGTCCTTAAATATCAGTGTTCAGGAGGAGGGCTGAGCTCTGAAGTAAACACCTGCAACAGGGAGTTGAGTCTATAGGATCAGTGCAGTAATCGAGTGCTCCATCCAATGTTGCTACAGCACTGTGTTTACCGATATAAGAATGGCATCCACATGGAGCTTTAGTCATCATCTAAAGTGTGTTATACAAAACCATTAGCTTATAGAAGAAAAATATAGACACTTTCATTAAAAATGAGTGTAAGTCATATTTGATTGTGCATTATTTTGCCAAAAATATCGGCACCCTCGCAGTTCTGTCAGAAAACGCGACCCTTCTCTCAGAAAATTGTTGCAGTTGCAAATGTTTTGGTACTCGCATGCTTTTTTTTTTTGTTTTCATTGGAACAACACAAAAAACAGAAAAGTCAAATCTGATACAATTCCACGCAAAACCCAAAAAATGCACTGCACAAAATGATTGGCACCCTTAACTTAATATTTGGTAGCACTTCCTTTGGAAAAAATAACTGAAATTAATCGCTTCCTGTAACCATGAATGAGTTTCTTTCACCTCTCTACTGGAATTTTGGACCACTCTTCTTTTGCAAACTGCTCCAGGTCATTCAGATTTGAAGGATGCCTTCTCCCAACTGCTGTTTTGAGATCTCTCCACAGGTGTTCTATGGGATTCAGATCTGGACTCATTGCTGGTCATTTCAGAACTCTCGAGCTCTTTGTTTATAACCAATTCTGTGTGCTTTTTGAAGTGTTTTTCAGGTCATTGTCCTGCTGGAAGACCCATGACCTCTGGTGGAGACGCAGCTTTCTGACACTGGCCACTACGTTGCTCCCCAAAATTCTTTGATAATCATCAGATTTCATGATACCGTTCACACAGTCACCAGAAGCAGCAAAAGCAACCCCAAAACATCTTTGAACTTCCACCATGTTTGACTGTAGAGACTGTGTTCTTTTCTTTGAAGGCCTCATTTCTTTTTCTGTAAACAGTGCCATGATGTCCTTTACCAAAAGGCTCTACTTTTGTCTCATCTATCCACAGTATGTTCTCCTAGAAGGATTGTGGTTTTGTCACATAAGTTTTGGCAAACTCCAGTCTTGCTTTTTTATGTCCTCCAGGGTTTCCTACCATAGCGTCCCTTTTCGTTCAGATGCCGACGGATAGTGCGAGCTGACACTGTTGTACCCTGTGTCGGCTTGAATTTGTTTGGAAGTTAATCGGGGTTCTTTATCCACCATTTGAACAATCTTTAGTTGTAATTTTTCATTAATTTTGCTCGTTTTTAGCTACAGTGCCATGGGCTGTAAACCTCTTGATGATATTGCGCACAGTGGACACAGGAACATTAAGATCTCTGGAGATGGACATGTAGCCTTGAGATAGTCCATGTTTTTCCACAATTTTTTTCTCTTAAGTCCACAGACACTCTTTACACTTCTTTCTTTTCTCCATGCTCAGTGTGACACAAAACCCCATTTTAACTGGTTGCAAGTGTGATTACTATACTGCCCACACCTGTTGTCTAAATACAAATTACAGGAGCATCACATGCTTGAAAATCAATTATTTCTTACAATTTTGAGAAGGTGCCAATAATTTTTACCAGTCAATTTTTGAGTTCTGTGTGAAATTTTATCAAGTTTGACTTTTCTTTTCTGTTTTTTTTTGTGTTGTTGCAGTGCAAACATTTGCAATTGGAACAATTTTCTGAAAGAAGTGTTGCATTTTCTGACAGAATTGCATGGGTGCCGATATTTTTGGGCATGACTGTATATATCAGTAATTTACCTATTACATACAGTACTTGATCTCCCTGAATCCTTGTCATTTATCATATTAATGTAATTATGTAATGCCATTTGTCAGCTTTAGTGATCTCAAAAGCCTGAGCTTCTGAGTGTTTACAGTGTCACAGCTGTGTGGGTTTGAAGGCTGGAGCGGCAGCCTTGCTAATGAAGTTTGTTGCGTTAATGTAATTAATTAGAGTAGTTACCTTGCCAGACAAAAGCTCGCCTAATGGATCGAAATTCAAATGCTACATCCTTGTCCCTTGTGGGGGCTCACTAAATCAATCTTCACGTATATGCATGTATAATGTATAATACACAGCTTTAAACTTTAGTCTGCATGCTTTTAGCTACAGATAGATATTGCATGTATTAACTGTTTGCCTTAAACTTTAATAAAAAAAATAAAAGGAATACTTGAACTGTCATCTGATGTTTGATAGCCTCAATGCAGAAGAATGTTTTATAATATTTGCTGTAAACATATGCTGCATGAGGTGACAGATGGTTTTTTAAAAGGCTTATTGAAATGCTCTTTCTGGCCAGCACTGTGCAGTCCATCTAGACTGCAGATGAGCTTCTGTCACACCTAGCCATCCCATAATTCCTCTCTGCCCTAGAGTGTAGAAAAGGAAGCGTCTTTATCTTCCCCACGGCCTACGCACACTGTATTTCTTCACTAAATTACTTTTTCTGTGTCTGTGATGGAAGAGGGAAAAAAAAACTCGATCCCAACGAGTGAAATGTAGAAATGATAGGTCCACAGGAAGTCTTTTCTCAAAGGAGACTTCAGAGAAAAAGAGCCGGCCCTATAGGAAGTCTGAGCGTTATGAGATTGATTGGACTGGATAAGGATTTTATTTCTCGTAGCCTGTAATTCAGTCATTCATTTCTAAACCTGACCTTTTTCCTTCCAAGCAACATTTAGATTGATCCTGGTTTCATTCACACCAGCATGAGCAAATGTCACTGACTGCACAGACTGATTTAATTTTACTTGGTTGTATTTATTTTAGATGTTGACAAGTTTCCTTTAACTGCAGCTCTGCTGCAACTTAGGCAGAAAAATATTAGAACGCAAATTTGTTTGGGCTTTTCTTGATTCATTACAGAGTTTATTTTGGGTAAACATTCAGATCGGAAATGTGTGGAGGAGTTTATGCCAGATTAAATCCAATTATGGATGTTTGTTTGTGTTTTGTCCCATTTATGATTTTGTTATCAGTAGAATATTGCTTTGGAGAGTGAAAAAAGAGGCTTTACCTGAACAGAAATCGTAATAGAAACATTATTGTGTCTGCAGTTAGTCTTGCCATACTTGAGGTGGATAAATTCACCAAGCAGAGAACACTTGGGATGCCAAATGGGCCCAACACAATTGGTGCACCACTCATTTAATCTTTATTTTATTTTATTTTATTTTAAAAAGCAACACTTCTACACTCACACGCAAAAAAACGAACACGCTTTTGTCCCCTGAGGTGAAAGTGAAACGTAACAGCTGTCTTCCTAAGTTCTTTTGAGCTTTGCTGTTGTCTGAGCCAGTTAGGGGGTGATTATGGCCTCCCACATTCAGTTGGGATGTGGGAGAAAAGAAGCTGGATCTCAAATAAATGCCAGCAGATACTTCTCGACAAGCTCACCTCTGCCATTGGGGTCAAAGCAGAATGGCCAGCAGGGTCACCAGTGCATTGGTTGTAAACCAGAATTGGTATAGGCTATGCAAGAGTTTATAAGAAGATGAATTTCTTTAATAACATTGTTACATTATAAAATGCTTAACAGAATGTTTATGTAAATTCAAATATTTAGAAATGTCTATTTTCATATATTCACATGAACTACTGATTTTATACACTACCAGTCAAAAGTTTTTGAACAGTATTTTGAATGTTTTTTTTTTTTTTTTAGAAGACTCTTCTTCTCACCAAGCCTGAATTTTATTGATCCATAGCATTGATTGAGCACAGAGTTGATTATAGTTTTTACCTTTTAACATTAATGTTAATTTCACTAAAATGGAATGTAGTTTTTGTCAAGAAATTAACAATTAAAATGAAGACCAAAAGTTGAACCAAAATTTTAAAAACTGTATGAACATTTATTAATTAATGTTTTAACCATATGATATATAAATTAACAATTAGTCTCCGCACACCTGACAGCAATCTGTAGGTGCGTAGGAATCACACACCAAAAAAAGGTCAAAACTAAACAGCATAAACAAATCCCGCACACTTCAGAAGTATGCAATTTCCAACGTTTCAGTCGCATGACCTTCATCAGGTATTTTTAGACACCTCATCACTAATCACATTTAAAAAGGACATCATAACCAAACGCTGTAGAAGCAATTCCAAATCGCTGCCTCTAGGAGGCACATTAACCTTTTCAATACCACAAAAGCGCAAAGTAGAAACATCATGATTCAAAGCTAGAAAATGTTCTGCAACTGGATAATTCAGATCTTTTCTTCTAATAGAACACTTGTGTTCACTAATTCTTTAAGTTGACGTGATGTTTTTCCAACATAACCTAATCCACAAGGACAGCAAAGTAAATAAACAACATGAGTAGAAACACAAGTTATCATAGAATTGATTCTATACATTTTTTCCGAAACGTTGGAACATCTTTTGATACGTTTTGCATATTTCTGTATTGTGCGGGATTTGTTTTTGTTGTTTAACTATATGAAATATGAAAGATGTATCAGAAAATATACGATGAAAACCTGAGCTCCTGAAATGATAACACATAATACGTATACTAAACTATTAGCCAAGTTGCAGTGTTACTTTTTTTCTCAACATATTTTGTTAAGTGACGGTCAGCATGTAACCTGTCTGATTTCCTCACGGGCTGGCAAGCTGAATGCTGTTTTCACAGAAGAGCCGATGAACAAACAAATGGCAGATGTCTGATTTTGTTTAGTCCTGCTGTGAGTTTACCTTGTGGCCTGTGTAACTGCTCTCTACCAATCCCAGAATCCCTCGGCAGTATGCATGCGGGGCAAGTAAGCACATCCAGCAGAGTTCACGTCTTGCATTTCCCTGTTTGCCAGCAGGGCAGGCTGGACCATGAAGCCAGTGCGCAGAGCTGTCTTAGATTAACTGCTCCAACTCAGCCCCAGGCTATTTCAGCCACAGTTAGCAGGCTTAATTGCTTTTTGACCTGCAAAGACAGATGATATGCTTTTCGCGTTACCCCAAGACACTTAGTGTAGCATATTTCATCCACACTGAAATGCCCCCACATACAGATTCATATGATTTGTGAGAGACGAACGTAGAGGGGAAAACATTTTCCTAATGTGCAGCATCTTTTATTTTCTATTTTTTCTGTGATGTTGAAAATGTCATCCAATGCTCACACTGATGCATTTTCTAACTGAAAAAAACAAGTACATTTTCTATCTTGGTTCATGACAATGTCTAAAACTTTTTAAAGCTTTTGAAATGTACAGATTTATTTATCTTTCTTTTTGTCAAAGAATGCCAAGTTCTGTCATGAAACTAGATGGGGCAAGCTGATGGGTTGTTAATGCAAACTGTTTGGTGCAAGCTGATTGGTTCATTTTGCATATGCAACCAATAAGCTTGTTGCATCCACTAAAGCAGTTCACAACGCACTTTCAAAGTTCCTCTGAAACCCTCCACCTCCCCAGCTCCACCTGTCTTAAATACTTGATACAGCATTGGCGTATGTTTTGGCAGTAGCAAGTTCCTGTACTTGCTTTTCAGCAGCAGCAATTCAACAGTGTAGCAGATCTATTCTGCCAAGACCAAATACATTAACATTGTCATATCTATTACCATGCTACGATCTTCAGTTGAATACAATGTGAGGTTGTTCCAAGGTCGTCACATTTCAAATTTTTAGCAGTGTTGTGCCCACTATTTTTAGCAGCAGATAAACCCAAGGGCCGCTCTGCTGTGGTGGAAGACCCAGTCAGGGTGGCTTATTGTCATAATGCTGACACCCAGCCCCACTGTCCCTGTGTATAGAGAGGAAGATGAAACATGTCAGTGGCCAAACCGAGGTCAGAGCCATTACCGCTCATAAGCACGCTCACCCTGTTCCACTAGAGATGTTTGATCATTTTGATTTGTTCAAACAGCATAACGATTTTTGTGTTGTCCATGTCTCCTCTTCCGCCTCCTCTTAGAGCACTGTTCATTTATATTTAATGGAGCCCCATTGCGGTGGTGGCCACAAACACTTCCTGCTACAGTTATGCAGGCCAGAATATGAGGAAGAGATTTAAAAATTGGCCTCTTTAGAGTTTATTGGCCAGCTGGGTGCCTCCAAAAGGCCGCAGAACCACGATAAGTGTGGTAACTGTCAAACCAAAGAGGCTCACGTCTGTGAACTAGACGGAAGGTCTGGAATGAAACTGGACACACACTCCTCTGTCATCTGTTCCAGAGAACTGCTCTTGCCACTGCTGCCCACTCACTGTAGACAAAGCAGCTTCTGTGTTTGACTGAAAATGAAAGAGAGAAGGAGGAAGACCGTTACAGCTCTGTTAAAGACTCAGAATGTTTGAGTCACTCAGTTCAGCACAACACAGGCCAACTTTATTTGCTCCAGCATTTTTGTGCCTATTGTACTGACATACATATGAACATAAAGTGAAATCTCATCTTTTTTTTAACCTTTCCTCCTGCTTTTATCTGTTATTTTAACTGTGTGGCCACTCAGTAGTTGGAGACCAAAGGCTTGGTGGGTTTGGTGCTCTGAGCTTGTCAGCAGAATTAGAAACAGCCTGATTCAGGTACAAAATTAGCCTCTTTCTCAAGCAAACCCCTTTTTATTTGTGCAACACTGACCAGAGACTAAAGTCTTTTTTAACCAGTGTGAATTCATATCAGGGAATAATTACAATCTTCATCATTTTAAAATCAACTTTTTTTCTTAGAATTGCGGGTTTATATCGTGCAATTGTGACTTTTTTTCTCTGAATTGCAAGTTTATATCTCGCAGTTGTGACTCTTTTTCCTGGGTTTGTATCTTGCATTTCTGAGTTTTTCTCAGAAATGTGAGTTTATATCTTGCATTTTTGACTTTACTCTCAGAATTGCAAGTTTATCACACAATTGTGACTTTTTTCTCAGAATTGTGAGTTTATATTTTGCAATTGTGGCTTTATAACTCACAATCATGAGTTTATCTCTCACAATTTGGAGAAAAAAAAGTCTGTGTTGCAAGATCTGAACTTGCAGTTGCGAGCAAAAAAAAGTCAGAATTGTGAGATAAAAAGTAGTGGAAAAAAGTGGTGGAAACAGGCTTCCGTATGTGACCCTGGACCACAAAACCAGTCATAAGTAGCACGGCTATATTTGTAGCAGTAGCCAACAATACACTGTATGGGTCAAAATTATCGATTTTTCTTCTATGCCAAAAATCATTAGTATATTAAGTAAAGATCTTTGTACATTTTCTTCTGTAAATATATCAAAATTAAATTTTTGATTAGTAATATGCATTGCTAAGAACTTAATTTGGATAACTTTAAAGGCGATTTTCTCAATATTTAGATTTTTTTGTGCCCTAAGATTCCAGATTTTTAAATAGCTGTATCTCAGTGACATATTGTCCTATCCTAACAAACCACACATCAATGGAAAGCTTATTTAAATCTCAATTTTAAAAAATGACCCTTATGACTGGTTTTGTGGTCCAGGGTCCACATATGTGTGTGCGTGTGTGTGTTTGTGCATGCATGTTGGGAAAAAAAAACATTGTCACTATTGGGCAAATAAATCGCACAGTGCAGCCTTAATGATTATAGCTATGAGCTATGAGTGAAAGTCTGTAGTATGTTTTATAACCTTTGATTATGTAGCCATATTTAGCATTTCTCTTCCCCACAGCTTCTGAATAGAGATAGTAATTATGTGTGAACCTTTGCTTGCAATGTGCTAGACAACCTCAGATTCATCTCAGAGTAATTGCATTCGGCCAGTTTCTAAACTACGTAAACTCCAGTGACCTTTTAAGTAGGTAATCACAGTTTTTAACATTTCATCAAAGTTATTGAGTGTTCAAGCGCTATTGTTCGAGTCCATCATTTCTGAGCTGTAATGCTTCCAATTCTAATAAATTTCTTAGAGCAGTTGAAAGAAAGGAAGGGAGGGGGGAAATGGCCTCATAAATGAATAAACCGTCTGCAACAGATTAATGTGGTAATAAAATATGTGGTGTCTCATCATGCAGAGAAATCCGTACATTAGATTCAGTGCTATTGGTGTGCTCTTTCGCTGAGATTAAACTTTTCCTCTTCTGTAATCCTCTGCAGATGGAGATGAGGTCCGTTTGACCTGGTCACTGTCAACAGTCTAGGCTAGAGAGGCTGACGGTGATCTGAACCAATAGACAAAGGAGGAAAACGTATTGTTTTCAGTCACATGCCCCAACCATAAAATATAAATACATGCAGCCAGTGTACATTTGACTTGACTGTCAGGTTTGTAAAACAAACAAATTACTTTCATGAGCTGAGCGAGGTCGGTTCTTTTTAATTTTCAGTTCTACGTTTATAAATATACATTTATTTGGAAACATTCTGTGGTTGCACATAAATGCATATTTGCAATAAGCAAATAAATATGGCTTATCTCTCATGGTTGCACATGCTGACTATTTTATCTCAAATAAAAAAAAAGTTATGGAAATGACTGACGGAGGTTTGCATCTCTGACATTCCAGAGCAAAAGGTGAGTAACAGGAAACTCGCCCAACTCTGAACAGGTTGGCAGGCGTTAAAAGATCGACACTAGGAAAGAAATGTCACTCTGAATAAAATGAGGAGACATAAAAGTAAAAGGCCAGAGGGTAAAGCTGAGCACTGAAGGGAGGCAGACAAGAACAGCAAATAATGGAGTGTGTCAAATGTTTTTTTTTTTTTTTGGACTCTAGGCTGTTTTTTTATAGACTATGCCGAAACTCTGTCTCTCTGTAGTCATGGTTACAAAACACTGGACAAATTCCGTTCCGGCAGTTGGCACTGCAGTTTACATTCATGTAATGTCATTTAAAGCGGCGATCTGATATTTTTGCCTCCAGCGTTTATTCAGTAATGTAGTGCACATAATGGTTATATGGTTGTTCTGGCAGTGGCCGTAATCTAGAGAGCTGAGTACTATGCGTGCCTATAACACTCAAATGCAGACTTGATGATCTCCACACGTTTCAGAGTTGTTTCCCACCACCAGTTCACAGACTGGCATTTCAGTGATTTTGAATGGCAGCATATATATTTATAATCAGTCTGGTTTCAAAACAGAGTTGTTATCAGTTTTGTTTAATTTAGTAGTTATTTCTGTTTAATTTGTATTAATTTAGTATTTATTTCTGGCATGTTAGTGTAATTTAGTTTTTGTTTGTTTCCTAAGATTACTAGGTTTGTTTTTTAGCTTTATTTTGACCCATGCCATGTATTTTTGGTTATTGCTACAAACATTCCCATGCTATTTAGGACTGGATTTGTGGTTCAGGGTCACATGTAATGGCAATATAGACAAAAAAATAATTGTTCAAAAGCATGTACTCATATGGTTTCATTAAACAAAACTGAAAATAAATAATTTTGTTGACCTGATGAACTTTACAGTGCAATCTAATCCTTGTTTAATATCAACTAAACCACATTTAATTCAAATGTCCTCTTAATCTTTATATTATATATAATATAATATATATATATATAATTATATATAATATTTAGCCATTTCGTTACAACAGAAATGCTACTGCCACTGTCCTTTTTTAAAAATATGTGGACATCGAAATGTGTAAATTAGAGTGAGGGTTTGAGCTTTTATTTTGAAATCACGATGAACAGTTAGCATATTGAGAAAGATTATGTATTCTTACAAATGAAATGAAATGGTGCATGTTACATTCTTAGATGAATGTTATAATAAACCCAAACTCACAGCTCCACACATGTAAATGACAACTGTTTGTGTGGAGCAGCATTTACTGTGAACAGAGCCATTCTAAAATACATTTAACCTACACGAGTGGAAATAAAGCGCATGTATTAAACTTGCATTGCAAAAATTGAATCACAGGGTTTGTGAATTCACAGTAGTATTATGCGTTATTATGATTTTAACTGGGTTTAATATATAATGCAGCATTAGAAAACAGTCTAATAATGCATTTCATGGATTCTCGACCGTTGAATGCGCCACTTACGGTGTAACCGAAGATTTTTTTATTATTATTTTTTTTAATTGGTATATCATGACATCCCTAAATGAAAGTGTTTTTCACTTTAAGTTTCCATTAAAAAAATTGAATAGGTAGATCATGACATCCCTAAATGAAAGTGTTTTTCACTTTAAGTTTCCATTAAAAAAAAATAATAACATTGGTTCAAACCTCCAGTAACTTTGATGGAACCTCTAGTATTATCTCAGTGAACCGATGGAGGAGGATGTTGTGATATCCAGGTAGTTAAAATCACAGCCTTGTGCCTAAACAGTGTGTGCCATCCGTCCATCCACTCGCTCCTCAAATACCTCCTTCACTCCTGCATGTTTGTCAAATCCCATTTCCTCGAGTGGACTTTGGCTGATCTGGATGCAGCAGCTCAATTTCCAGAGATGTATGAAAAACAAGCACCAACCAACTTTATTTTCTTTTCCGGCAAAAAAAAGGAAATGGAGAAACAGAGGTGGAGGAGAAAAAAAAAGTAATTTAACCAGCATGTAGGTCAGCGATCTAGAAACTGTAATATTGCTTTTATGTTCGGCCCCATCTGCCGTATCTCCTATGGAGGTGGTGTCTTCCTCCCATTCTCTCCCTCGGTGCCTCTCTTCTCATTCTCTCTCTCTGTTCTCATTCTCTCAATTGCATTTAGGCTAATGTACCGTTATACGGACCAAACGCCAAGCCTGTTTTAGTGCGAGTCTGTAAATTTGTATCTGCTCTTCATTCAAAAGGCAGTATATAAGGGTTAAGTCACCTCTGTCTCATGCGACCTGGCTTTCTAGATGTGTATGTCTGAGTGTGTGTATGTGTGTATATGTCAGTCTGAGATGAGATCTTCAGAGCGGAGAGAAGCAACGAAAGGGGCACACAGAAGGTCAGTCTCCCCACGTAGCCAAACACCACACTGCAGGTCCGGTGGAACAAAAGAGTGAAGGATGCATTATCTTAATGGCTTTTTTTGCTTCACAGTGAGGCATTAAACAAATTACAGCACCATCTCACTAATGTAAAGTTGCGAACAACAGGTGGTGCTTTTGAAAAGAACAAGTTTGGATATTTTTACTCCAAAGGAAGCTGCAGAACCACAACGCTAGTGGCTCAACATTGCACAAACTCGATTACATTTACTCCATTTCCATTTAATGATGTAATGTCTCATTCGAAGAAAGTGATTGATCAACTAGTTAAGTGTTGTGACAAGCGCAGTGGAATGCGAGATGAGGTCGAGCCGAGAGCTTTTACTCCGTCGGAGGAGATGAGGCTCAAATCCTCTTTATGAATCAGATATGTTTGGATTAGCGAGTGTCCAGAGATGCTGAGGTCAGCGAGGTGCTGACAGGGAACAGGCACACAACTTCCATCCCAAACACAGAATGTCAAGATCCGTCTCTGCTTCAAGGCTCTGTGTTTTGTCCCCAGCACTGTGGTGGTGTTTCTGGTAAGAATTAAGGGGTCTTGAACGTTACAGAGGATAACGTGAGGAAAAGCACTGTACTGTTTTGTGGTATCTGCCTATCCGCTCTTATTTTAGCTGTGGTTTTGGAGACAGTCCGCCCATGTTCCTGTGTTCCCAGGCGGGTTACGTCAAGCAAATGGTGGTTGTGGTTGACTAGCGCCACAAATGCTCCTTCAATCAGCGTGTTTCTGGCCCAGAGTGTTCTAGCACACAGGCGCAGCGTCACAGCTTGGCACGCGAAACTGCGGTGCGTAAACATAAGCGAGCTGGAATGGAGCCCACGTGTGGATCCGGCTTCGCTGCTGCATGTGGCATGCTTCCATTTTCACACTCCTCGGTCAGAAAGTTCACATCTCACTTTTTTAGATTAGCTTGTTTGGATTTTTGTGCTCTGTGATGTTTTGTAGGAGTTTTCTTCTAGTGGACAGATGGTAAATAGCAGCTGTAAACCAATGAGTCTTTCCTCGGATGCCCAGCTGATGAGCTGAACTTGACCCCAGCTTGAAATGCCAGCCTCTGTGTGCCGTCCCAGCTTGGCATTGATTCAGGCCTCCCAGCTGAGATTGGCACGGCCTCTTTCTTTGTGGAGGTTGAGCTGCATTTCCTCCGGGCTCACAGAGGTTGCGTGTCTGGCTTCTTTTCCGGCAAATGAACAGCAGGCCGAGCAGAACGTACTGAGAGTGCTGCATTCAGAGATGTGAATGCATCACATCAGGCATGCAACGTGCCCACTCTCAGTTATCGGAACAAAATGATCTCCCACAATGCCTCTCAGGTTTGCAATTAGAGAACAGAGCATACAGAATATATCATCACCGTAATGCTTACAGGCTGATGTTAGTGTTTTTTGTGGTTGATATTAGATGTATTGAAAATACATTAAAGTAGTCTTTAATGCTAACCAAGGCTGCATTTATTTAATCAAGTGCAGTGAAACTAATATTGTGAAACTTTTATTAGAATTTAAATAACTAATATTTAATATACACTACCAGTCAAAAGTTTTTGAACAGTAAGATTTTTAATGGTTTTAAAGTCATTTATTTAATCTAAAATACAGCAAAAACAGTAACAATTTGAAATATTTTTTACTATTTAAAATAACCGTTTTCTGTTTTAATGTATTTCAAAATGAAATTTATTCCTGTTATCAAAGCTTAATTTTCAGCATCATTACTCCAGTCTTCAGTGTCACATGATACTTTAGAAATCATTCTAATATGCTGATTTTGTTGTTCAAAAAACATTTTTATTATTATTATTATTATCAATATGTTAAACAGCTGAGTACATTTTTTTTTCAGGATTCTTTGAATAGAAAGATCCAAAGATCAGCATTTTTCTGAAATAAAAACATAACATTATACACTATACAATTCAAAAGTTTTTTTCTAAATAAATAAATTACAGAAATGAATACTTTTATTGATCAAGGATGCTTTAAATTAATCAAAAGTGATGATAAAGACATTAATAATGTTACAAAAAATTCTATTTCAAATAAAAGCTGTTCTACTGAACTTTCTATTCGTCAAAGAAACCTGAAAAAATTATACAAAGCTGTTTTCAACATAATAGTAAGAAATGTTTTTTGAGCAGCAAATCAGAATATTAGAATGATTTCTGAAGGATCATGTGACTGGATTAATGATGCTAAAAATTCAGCTTTGAAATCACAGGAATAAGTTACATTTTTTAAATATATTCAAATAGAAAACAGTTATTTTAAAGAGTAAAATATTTCAAAATTTTACTGTTTTGCTGTCCTTTGGATTAAATAAATGCAGGCTTGATGAGCAGAAGAGATTTCTTTAAAATCTTACTGTTCAAAAACTTTTGACCAGTAGTGTATTTTAAAGTGTAATTAATGTGACGCAAAGCTGTTATTGATAATGGTATTAGCCAGAATTTTAAAATTGGTGAATACCTACTACAAACATAATGTACAGCTAACATCAGTACATGCCATTATTATGGTATTCAGTCTACTGTTTTCTTAGTTATTTGTAGTTTTTTCTCTTGAAATTTGATATGCACTTATGTTAAGGGTACTTAAAGTTAAAAGTTGTTGAAAGAGGGATGAAAGAAGTGCCAATTTAAATTGATATGACTTGCCTTCAGCCTGTGGGCATCTTTTGTGTATATGTGTGTGTCTCTGTGGTGTGTTTTTTCTCTAGGTTGCTGTTATTTCTGTTAGCATAGAGTGATCGAGGTCAGTGTTGTCCTGGGAGGAAGAAGACATCACACTGATATTAAAAGCGCCCGTCAAATTGCATTGTATCAGAGGGAGTGGAGTGAGAGGACAAAAGCCTGCGTCCTCATCATGACCACCTAGCTGGGGTTTAGGAGCTTTACAGGAAATTGCCTTTTTGGGGATGGGCGTGATTGTTTTGAGAGTGTATGACAGTATTTAATATAACATACTCAGCCTTTTCCTTTAAAAAAGACACCGCTTTGGAGCGGTGGCCTACTGTAGCTTTCGAAAATTTGTTGCCAACAAGTTCAGGTCATGTCATTTCCTGGTTCCGTTATACTGCGCCCCCTCTTCATTTCCTGCCTTATCTATATTACAAAAGTAGTAAAGTAACAAAATTAGTATTTTTGTCTAGGACATGTTTGACCACGAAAGAATCCCTTTGATTCCCCTAAGAGTCATTTCTTCCGTAATTGTAGTACACTGGTCGTACATGTTTTTGATTTACTAGAAAGTACCACTCATGAGAATCATTTATTCACTCTGTCAAAAGAGGAAGACAGATACATAAAGAGTGACAGGATTTTTTTTTCAAGCAGGCTGGCTCATCCTTAAGCATACCTACAGTGTAAAAAACTTCCATCAGACAAGTTAGACTTGTCCCTTTCCTTTCTTCAGCAATTGACATCTTAATGGATTTCCCTGGTTGAGTGTTGACTAAAAACACCTAACGGTGCAGAGAGGGAAGCAGGCAAAGGGAACTGGTGTCAGAAGCATCACATTTTCACCTAGTGAATGATGCCAAGACTAAACAGCAGTTCCTGATTTTTGCAGTGTCATGGTGTTTTATTCTCCCGTCTCTAATGGAACACTGCCACATCAGGTCAATTCAGCCGCAAGGCAATATCCCTAAAACCACCAGTTTCCCATTAAACACTGCGACAGTGAATCCACATGAATAGCAGCTCTGACCCTAAATCTGGTTGGCTGGAACGTTCAGAGCATAAGATTTATACATTTATAGCCAAAAGTGCTTGCATTAGTTTAGGATATAATTCAAGACAGACTAATATTACAGCACTTTTATTAGTGGTAATACTTAATATAAATATTGCATTTTTTTTAGTGTACAAATGAAAGTCAAACGTTTACATACACCTTGCAGGAATCTGCAAAATATTAATTATTTTACCAAAATAAAAGGGATCCTACAAAATGCATGTTATGTTTTTATTTAGTACTGATCTGAGTAAGATATTTCACATAAAGTCGTTTACATATAGTAATAAATAATAGTTGAATTTATAAAAATGACCCCTTTCAAATCCACATTTGCTTGATTCTTAACACCGTGTTGTTAAAAAAATCCACAGCTTTTTTGTTTTGTTTAGTGATAGTTGTTCATGAGTCCCTTGTTTGTCCTGAATAGTTAAACTGCCCTTCAGGTCCTATAAATTCTTTCATTTTTCAGCATTTTTGTGTATTTGAACCCTTTCCAACAATGATCTATCTTTTAACACTGAGGACAACTGAGGGACTCATTTGCAACTATTACACAAGGTTCAAATGCTCACTGATGCTCCAGAATGAAACATGATGCATTAAAAGCCAGGGGTGAAAACTTTTGAACAGAATATTTTATGTTTTCATATCAGTGTTAACTGATGATCACAGTTCATACAGGAGCAGTATTGAAGTTCTGGTGTCTGACAGGATCAGACATGTCCATTGCTCTGGCTATATGCTGTGCAGCACACTTTCATGAGCAGGGATTGAGAGGTTTCCCTAAAGACTGCATAATCATTCCGGCCAGCTCATTAGGCCCCAGAGCAGTCCAGTGGCCCTGCTGGGTGTGCGCGTCGAACTGGCACTCAGCCCACACGTTCAAGGCCAATCAACCTACTCTAGAAGGAAAGACGGGGGAAAGAGATGCAGAAAAGAAGAGATAACAAGACACAGAGAAGGAAGGATGGAGATCTACACAGAGGGGGGTCGTAACGTTTCATTCCCACCCCCTCGAGGTGCAGAGAAATTGAATAATCAAGCTTGATCAAGAGTACCTCTGACAGCGCAGCAGTACTTGCAAAGGCTGTGACGTCTTCCATTAGTGTAAACAGGATGTAGTCCTTGTCCAAAGAGGGGACGTACAATAAAAACTGTGACTGGGACTAGTTCCAAAATCTAGTCACTTTTCTAGTCACTTGCAGTTCACTACCACCAGACCACCATTTATCCTTCCTGATCTCATGACAAAAACGTACCTGTGGGAACTTTTTCGCAAGACGCAAAATACATACCAGTAAATACATATCCCTGCAGTTTCCAACAGTGAACACCAGAGGTGGTAAAACAGTGAGCATTTGTAATCGTTTTCATACGATTGCAGCTCCATATGTTTCGCTTTCTAGACATAACAAGCTTCAAGCACAGAATTGGACTTAGGATGCGGAATCCTTGGATATGAATCTCATGAAAAACGTGACTCACGATGAGAGAGCTGAAAGATGAGAGATCGAAAAACAAGTTAAAACATCATGCTTGCAATTACATTTGACGTCACATTCGCTGTTGTTCATGCTGTGCGGTAGGTTTAGGTGTAGTGCAGATGATCTGTTATTTTAAAACGTCACAGAGCAATATTGGGGTCACTTTAACCTGCAGACATTATAAATAACCCGCGGTAACAGTGTTAAAGTAGCCCACTTGGCAACACTGCTGTTGGCCAAAATGTGAAAATAATTATTGACTTATCATTATCAAAAGGATTTTTTTTTGTACATCCCTAAAGGATTCGGATATGTAGATATAAGCCTGTTAAACTAATCTACGTGTTTTTGTTAATACAGAGCAGGAGTGTCAGTGTGCTGAGATTACAGGGGATATAATGTGATTTATATGGCAGGATCTGCT
Organism: Labeo rohita; assembly: GCF_022985175.1. Lineage (NCBI taxonomy): Eukaryota > Metazoa > Chordata > Actinopteri > Cypriniformes > Cyprinidae > Labeo > Labeo rohita. The sequence goes on along the minus strand of NC_066889.1, from coordinate 19,582,307 downwards.
TCCTGTCTCAATTTTTCCCTCTTCCTGTTAATTCGCCCACAGAGCTGAGCAATTGGAGCAAACCGAAAACACCACACTTAAAGGGATAGTTCACCCAAAAATGAACATTCTGTCATTAATTACTCACTTTCATGTTGTTCCAAACCCGTAAGACCTTTGTTCATCTTTGGAACACAAATGAAAGACACAAAAAAGATATTTTTGATTAAATTCAAGAGCTTTCTGACCCTGCATAGACAGAAATGCAACTATCATGTTCAAGGCCCTCAAAGGTAGTAAGGACATTGATAAAACAGTCCGTGTGACATCAGTGGTTCAACTTAATTTTATCTAATTTTATCTTTTTGTCCTTTCTGCTCTTTGAAAGTTGCATTTACATTGCTGTCTATGCAGGGTCAGAAAGCTTTGGATTTCATCAAAAAAATCTTTATTTGTGCTCCCAAGAAGAACGAAGGTCTTACGTGTTTGGAATGACACGAGTGAGTAATTAATGACAGAATTAAAATTTTTGTGTAAACTATCCCAAAAAGTCTGATAGATAGATCTTGTGGTCTCACATTTGTAATGTTTAACAGGAAAGCTGAAATTAAAAATAATGCATGTTGATGGTCAAAACTGTGAATGTCTCAAAAAGTTATTCCCTTGCTGAAGAATCTGCAAGCCTCTCGCAGAGCATTTGAGCTGGGACAGGTGAATTGTGATAGCCCAACAATAGAGATTGTGTGCATAGTAGTGCCCTGAATCACCACTGAGAAATGAGGATGAATCGTCTTCTGTGTTGTATGATCTCCATTACAAAAGGGCCGGATGGATACACAGACAGAATAGATTCCACATGCACTGGATGCTTTCTTGGTTGGGTCCGTCTGGACATGTTCCTAGCCAGGGGCTCATTCATCAGGGACTCCGATGTGAATAAGCGACTGTATGTGTGTGTGAGGCTCTAGCAGACTCTGGTGACAGGCTGAAGAGTTGAGTACAGGAGATTTATGACCCTGATCTGAGATCCATGATGGACTGAATGTGGAGCTCAAACCCTTTTGATAAACTCTATTTCTCTACCACTTCCTCATTCAGTGGTTGACTTCAAAGAAGTTGAGATTGATTTACAGACAAGTTCTGTTTTATAGCCTTTTTGTCTTTTCTCTGGGCTACAAACTATGTAAGCCTGTTTCTACCACAAAGTTGAAAAACAAAAGACTTGTAATTTTGTTACTGCAACTCTATATATCACTGTGACTTCAACCTTCGGGGACGGTAAGATTTTAATGCTATTGAAGTCTCTTATGCTCAACCAAAGCTGCATTTGTTTGACTAAAAATACAGCAAAAACAACTATATTGTGAAATATGTGACCCTGGACCACAAAACCAGTCTTAAATAGCCCAAAATACATTGTATGGGTCAAAATTATCGATTTTTCTTTTATGCCAAAAATTATAAAATGATATTAAGTAAAGATCATGTTCCATGAAGATAATTTGTAAATTTACTACCATAAATATATCAAAATTTAATTTTTGATTAGTATTATGCATTATTAAGAATTTCATTTGGACAACTTTAAAGGCGATTTTCTCAAATATTTTGATTTCTTTTTATTTATTTATTTATTTTTTTGCACCCTCAGATTTCAGATTTTCAAATAGTTGTATCTTTGCCAAATATTGTCCTGTCCTAACAAACCATACATCAAAGCCATGTTTGTTCAATTTAATGATTTGTTGCTAAATAAAAGTGCTTTTTTAATAATTTTTTTATAATCTTATTGTCAAAATGTGAATTAAGTTTAAACCTATATATATACAAGTTTGGGATCAAGGCTATGTTTATTTGATTAAAAATACAGAAAAAACAGTATTATTATGAAATATTATTGCAATTTAAAATAGTGGTTTTCTATTTTAATATACATTAAAATAGAATTTATCCTTGTGATGCAAAGCTGAATTTTCAGCACCAGTCTTCATTGTCTTGTGATCCTTCAGAAATTATTCTAATATGCTGATTTATTATCAATGTTGTAAACAGTTGTGCTGTTTATTTATTTATTTATTTTTTTATGTATTTATTTATTTTTGGAACCTGTGATACTTAAAATAAAGTGTTAAAAAATAAAAGTTTATTTAAAATAAGAATCTTTTGTAACAATAAACACTAGTGTTCAAAGTTTAGGGTCAGTAAATTGTTTCTTTCTTTCTTTCTTTCTTTGAAGGAAATTTATACTTTTATTCAGCAAGAATGTGTTAAATTGATAAAAACCCATTGGACAGACTTGTACAGACTAAAAAACGATTTCTATTTTGAATAAATTCTGTTCTTTTTTAACTTTTTATTAATCAAAGAATTCTAAAAAGTTATCACCGGTTTAAAAAAAATACATTGATAATAAATCAGCATATTAGAATAATTTCTGAAGGTTCATGTGACACTGACGACTGGAGTAATGGCTGATAAAATTCATCTTTGCTTCACAAAAATAAATTAGATTTTAAAGTATGTTAAAATAGTAAACTGTTATTTTAAACTGCAGTAATATTTTTGTATATCATAACTTTTTTTCTGTATTTTTGATCAAATAAGTGAAACTGATGAGCATAAGAGGCTTCTTTAAAAAACATGACAAATCTTATTGATTCCGGTCTTTTTAATGGCAGTGTACAACAGTTTTGTGTATGTGTCATATTTTAGTCTGAGAAACAGGGGTACAATACAGAATAGCCACACTGTTCACGTGCTTTTTGAATGTTCTGCCATCGAAATTCATTGTACAAATTTCAGATTTAACCACCCAGAAGCAAATGTGCAGACAAATCCATTAGAATCCGTTTTTATCCTCCACACAGCACTGATCGTGACAGAGAATGTTATTTGTATGGAGTGCTTGATTGACACATCTAAGCAATGAGAAGCCTATTTGCACTTGCCACAAGAGAGAATTATTAACCATCTACGCCTCGGCCACCAAACTTTGATTCTCGCTCTCATTAGCATTATTCAGCAGTTGGTCTGTCGTTTTGAGGTGATAATCCTGCCTGCGGGAGAAGCCATCATGGCACGCAAGCCTGAATTTGTACTTTCAAACAAATAAAAAAAGCGGGGAAATGCCATCTCGCCCCACATCAGGGTGTGTCTGTTGCCTGGGTGGTATTCTAACACCCTGTGATGTGTCTGGCTATCTCCAAAGGTTAACCGCTGAAGAAGTCACCAGCCCAATTTGACATGACATCTCCACCCCCAAGAGTTTTTGGAGGGTGTCGGGTGATGTAGCACCCTCACATTCCCTCAAACAGTATTGTTATGTTGTGATGTTGTTAGTGCTTTTTTGTTGTTGTTGTTGTTGTTGTTATATTCATATTCAGCATTTTATTCTAGTGTTCGCTTTCATTAATGAGTGGCACGACATGTTTGCTGACTCCACAGACAGAAACCGGCGTATGTATTTGGTGAACTCTCCAGAAGAGGTCATGACCTGTTGAAAACTGTCACAGCGAAACATCTCTGTGAAGTCAGGCTCTTTTTAATGAAGACGTAAGCCTGTGCTTTTGATCTCACTCCTGGAGAGGTTGGCAGCACCCCTTTCTTCAGTCACATCTGAGCGAGTTACGGGATGATGTCTCATTGGGGTGATTCCAAATCTTTTTATTTATATATTTTTTTTTCTCCCCCCGGGCTCTGAACCCACCTTGTTATTTTGAGTCCCCCCAGCTGGGAGAGAATAATGCAACCTGACAATCTTGTCACAATCCCTTCCACCACCTCCTTCACACACACACACACACCCACACACTCGTTTTGCTGCACCCCCTTCTCTGCGTACTGAAGATCAGAGAGTGGATATATCAGTCAGTGAGTAACACGACTATCTCTCAGTTCTGTCAGGATGGAATGTCAGCTTTGATGAGAAACTATAGTGTTGAGTCTTTGTTTAATCACCATCATCATTAGAGTTCTCAGTGGCATTATGTTTTGAACGTCTTTACAAATGCTCATGGCAAATTTCTAAATTAGTAGTTTAAATGACAGAGCTGCACAGGCATTGTCTAATAAGCTTCCCTAAATTAGATTAGCACAGCATTACTCTATAGAGTTGAAGCCAAAAGTTTACATACACCTTGCAGAATCTGCAAAATGTCAAAATACCAAAATAAGAGGGATCATACAAAATGCATGATTTTTTTTTTTTTTTTTGACCTGAATAAGATATTTCACATAAAAGATGCTATACATATAGTCCACAAGAGAAAATAATAGATGAATTTATTAAAAAAAGACCCAGTTCAAAAGTTTACACAGACTTGATTCTTAATACTGTGTTGTTACCTGAATTATGTTTTTTTGTTTAGTGATAGTTGTTCATGAGTCCCACAAATTCTTTGTTTTTTCTGCATTTTTGTGTATTTGAACCCTTTCTATCAATGACTGAATGATTTTGAGTTCCGTCTTTTCACACTGAGGACAATTGAGGGACTCATATGCAGCTATTACAGAAAGTTCAAACACTCACTGATGCTTCAGACAGAAACGCAATACATTTAGAGCCGGGGGGTGAAAACTTTTGAAAATTTGAAAATCAGGGTATTATTATTATTTTGTATCTTCTGAAGGGCAGTACTAAATGAAAAAAAAAATATGATATTTAGACTAAATCAATTTTTTTTACACATCTTCGTTCTGTTCAAAAGTTTTCATCCCCGGCTCTTAATGCATTGTGTTTCTTTCTGGAGCATCAGTGAGCATTTGAACCTTCTGTAATAGTTGCATATGAGTCCCTCAGTTGTCCTCAGTGTGAAAAGATGGATCTCAAAATCATACAGTCATTGTTGGAAAGGGTTCAAATACACAAAAATGCAGAAAACCGAAGAATTTTTGGAACCTGAAGAATTTTTCTGAACAACAACTGTTCAGGACACACAAGGAACTCATGCACACCTATCACTAAACAAACAAACAAAAAAACATTAATTGCAAAAATCATTCAGATAACAACACAGTAATAACAATCAAGTGTGAAATATCTTATTCAGGTTAGTAGTAAATAAAAACTAACATGCATTTTGTATGATCCCTCTTATTTTGGTAAAATAATTAACATTTTGCAGATTGTGCAAGGTATGTGTAAACTTTTGATTTCAACTGTATGTATGTGTGTGAGAATTTACAAATCTGCCAATTTGTGCAGAAATACAGCATGCGTTTCTTTTATTAGCCCATTAGGAACCAAATTCAGCACCCAGTGGTAAAATATCCTTTGGTTTGGCAGCTGAGACTGGCTCTTTCACACCACGTTTTTCAGTCCCCCAGATTTAGCCTTCTCCTTTGTGGTTTTTCTGTCAAAGAAACCTCTTTATTCTTGTCCACCAGGGACATTTCTCCGCTTTTGCAAAAGTACATGCTTGGAAGTTGCTATCATAATACAGTTCTGTCTTGAATCCTCAAAGGCGCAAAGTTAATTTCATCCCTAAGAGAATTAACTTTATTTTAGACTGTTATACCGAAGCATCCCTTTTTTTTTAGACTCTAATACTGTTTTTATTGAATCGTGTTGTGCGAAATGGGTATTATGTTTCATATGCAGTATTATGAGATGGTGTATAAAGCTGCCGTTGTTAGATATGAAGTCATAAATGGAAGAAACAAAAAAAAAACTGTTTAAATTAGGTACAAAATAATACCTGCTTCTATCCACCTTTTTCTTTAACACAGAAGCCTATGGATAAGACTTCCAGTTCATTATCTGCTATAGGGAAATAAGGAAAAGAATATCAATGTGCAGTAAATGGTTCATAATTAAGATAATACATTAAAATAAGATTTGCAATATCAAGCAGCAGAACGAGCTGTTTTGTACAACTAAAAATAGCTGGACGCGGATGAGGCCTTCAGCCAGACCCATAAAATTTACAAATGGCTACACTCGTTCTTACAGAGAAAAGAAGATGCTGATGCAGTAACTAAAAATACTATTATCGCCAATATATTATTGTACGTTATTGGATTCTAGAGGCTTGAGAAAGATATTTCATCTCAGTGGGTGATAATCTTCCATTGTGGCCTCTGCATCCAATGGCCTTATTGGCAAAATCTGCAGCACCAGTGTCACGTGACTCTGCCCTCAGGTGTCCATCATAGTTGTCGCTGCGACACAGAGCGGTGTTGCCAATTAGGCCAGTGCTCCAAATGGAAGCCCTTTGTCCTGCTGTCACGTCAACTGCCACTGGAGAAACCTCCCGCGGGCCTTTATTTGACTCCCACGGACCCTCCTGTACTGTAACACAGAGAGCAGCAAGATCAGAATAAGATCATTCATTATGTTTGTCCTCTGTCCTTTTTCTCTCTCACTGTACTTCCCTTTAGCAAACAGAAAGTGTCACTTCTCACAGTAACAGCAGGTCAGTAGTTCAGTTCTGCTCACCAAGGCTACAGTTAATATTTAGTTACAATAACTGTTACAATAATTGTTATTTTAATATGTTTTAAAATGTAATTAATTCCTGTGATGGCAAAAATGAAATTTGCATGATGTCACATGACCTTTCAAAAATAATTTTTGCATTTAAAAAGTCTTTGTGCATAGATACCATAGACAAGCAGTAGTTTTATTAGTGTTCACAACCACACTCATCTTACTAACAGACATAATAATCTCTTGGGGTATAATTTTGATGAATACAAGATAAATACATAGAGCTGTGATCTAATTTAATGGATTTTCAGTGCCTCGACCCGTGGGTGCTTAGCTTAAGTAGCCGTTCTGTACTTGACCGCTGTGGGCCTTGTTTGAACGTGATAGAGAAGCTCTGCATGGCTGACCTGCCACATTAGAGCGCTCTGACCCTGCAACTGTGAGATTGGATGTGGAATAAATCCATCTACATTACAGAGAGAGAGTATCAGTGCTCTCCATCTGACTGAGATGGATGCAGCAACGCTGCTTCTCTGATGCTGTGTGTTTGCCTTGGCTTGGTATAAAGAGAGGGCTGGGTTTGATTCGGGGAAGAGGATCTGGGGATCCTCGCCAGACACAACAGTCTATGTCCTGGGACGGTCTGGAGGACAGAGTCGGAGGGAACATCCGGCCGTTTATTCTTCCCCGGCTCGCCTTTATCTCCTCCAGCGCAGAGCTCCAGCCCTGGCCCTGCTTACCCACCCTTGGACGCTCAGATTAAACCCAAACTAATCCCATCCACTCACGCACACTCAGAGGCGTGAGAGCCTGCCCGACGGCTGCCTCAATCTACCCAGCATCCCCTGATGTGTGTCCCTGCAGGTGCCCTCGCTGATAAAACCGTATGTGGAGGAATTAGTTTTAACTTCAAAAACACGGTGCTCTCCGAAGACACGCCCTTCAAATCAAACCTGCAGAGGAGGTACAGAGAGAGAGAGAAGGAGACATGGATACAGTTTCTAGGGAGTGAAAGGACACTAAGCTCATATCACTGTCCTATAATCCTTTTGTGTTGTCGGATTCCTTGGATTCCAAGAGTAAAATCCCTCCTTCGCTCTGTCTTACACAATCCATTGTTGTCATAACAGACTCACTCACAGTGATCTTTTACAGCTCAACATTTCTCTGACCTTGTGGGTTTTACTAATCCCATCATGACCTTAACCTATATTTTGAGCTAGTAGGAAATGATTACAGTGGTTCCAAGGCTGAATCATCTTGTTGAATTATCTTTCTTTTTGTTTTGTAAGACATCCACCCCTACTGATATTGCTTGTGCCATGTAGGGCTGTGACAATAAATTGATGCATCACGATTCTTGGATCAATTCTGAGATTTTCCGAATGCATCGCGATTCTCTCTGGAATCGATTATGAGCTTAGTTTTTAAAAGCAGATGGGACTTTAATCTAGTTCCTAACCGCACACTCAAATGCTCGTGAAGAAGAGCACTTGTGCATTCGGCAGAGTCATTTAATTGCACCTCAGCTCAGAATGATTTTGTGATTAATGTGAACAGTCCACTGTAAACATCCTTGTAACTTCATGAATTATTATTTTAGTGTAAAGTGTTCGTAAGGAATTGGAAGCAAGCAGAGTACGGCTGTTCTTAAAGGATGCAGTGCCCTCTGCTGTTAAAAACGAAGCTCAGAATCGATTCCAAAGAGAAGTGCGATGCATCTCAGAATCGATGCAGGATCATTTCTCCATTCACAATGCACTGATTTATTTTCCCAACCCTAGTGCCAAGGGTTAGAGATATTATACATGCTTAAACAATTAACATTTGCATTTTAGCATTTGACAGATGCTTTAATCCACATTGCACACTACAGTGCTGTACTGTATATTTTTCAATGGTAATACTTATTGGAGTTCAACCCTTACACAATTTTTGTGAGGTGGCTGATTCATACAAATTCGTACAACCTTGTGTTGATTCATATGATTTTTGAAAAATCGTATGTATTTTAATAGGTGCCAAATTCGTAGTAATTTGTACAAAGAACCAACCCTAACTCCACCCCCGAAACCTACCCCTCACACAAATCGTACAAAACTGTATGAGTGAGGTCGTGCAAATTCATACCATTTAGCCACCTTGTAAAATACCTACCTGGTCTCATGATGAAAACGTACCCCTGGGAACTTTTTTGCACTTTTTCACTGCGGTTTCCAACGGAATGGAACACTTGAGGCAGTAAAACAGCAAGCACTTGTAATCGTTTTCATACAGAGTTATTGCATTGTTGTAAGCATTGGGTTTCGGGTTGGGGTAGGTGTAGGTGTAGATGTTTTAAAAAAAACACAGTGTAATGGGTATAAAATGTAATTTACTGTTAGTTTCTGGCCACAGCTGTATCCCTTCTAGCCACAACCCCACATAACTGGCTTGCTCGATAGCTCAGCCAGCACGGAATTGGACTTAGGATGCAGAAACCTTCGGTACGAATCCCGTGAAAAACATGACTCAAGATGAAAGACGCAAGATCGAAAAACAAGCCAAAATGACATGCTTGCAATTGCGTTTTTTTTTCGTCACATTCACTTTTTTTCACACTTTTTTTCACATCCACGTTTATACTATTGGGTAGGTTCAGGTGTAGTGCAGATGGTACGTTATTTTAAAATGTCATGGAGCATTAGATTATAGCGCCAATTAACGGACATTTCAAGCCAGAACTGCGGTGACACATACAAAACCAACATCACACAAAATGTACCATGTGTACGTTCATCTTTTCTGGGGAAATAAAAACAAACACTCATTTAGTGCCACGCAGTGGACATTTCTGTTGGAATTCTGTTATCCCACAGGTATGTTTTCGTCATGAGACCAAGTTTTATATCGTATATATTTTGTGAGGTGGCTAATTCGTAATAAATTCATATGACCAAACAAGGACTACCCTAATTGGACCTCCACTAAACCTACCCCTCACACAAATTGTACAAATTCGTACGAATTAGCCACCTCGTAAAATACGCACGAATTGGTCGTGAGATGGCATTTTCTAGTTTAATATAGTACTATATTTCAAAATATTCTGTTTCAGCTTAAAGGGATAGTTCATTCGAAAAATAAATTTCTGTCATAACTTACTCATTCTCAAGTTTCAAACCTGAATGAGTTTCTTTTTTTTCTGAACACAAAAAATGATATTTTAAAGAATGTGGGTTAAAAAAAAGTATTGTCGAAGTGGGAATTCGAAACTTTTTGGTTACCAACATTCTTTAAAATATCTTCTTTTGTGTTCAGCAGAAGAAAGAAATTCATAGAGATTTGGAACAAGCTGAGGGTTAATGATGACGGAATTTTCCTTGTTGGATGAACTAACCCACTTGTAAGTATGTATGTGGGACAGACAGAACTGTAGTGAAATTGATGAATAATTTTCATGCAATAAATATTGAAATAGTTTGTTTAATTTATATTAGCCCAGATTTTCGTTGATTCTATACTGTATTACCACCTTTACACTGAGATGGTGTCACCTTATTTGTGTTGACAGAAAACACTTAATGGCTGCATTTACATTGGCACAAAAAATCAGATCTTTTGCTCACATCTGACACAAATTGGAATTTGATGCACACGTGTAAACACAAATATGAGGGGGTTTTTTTTTGCATCCGATCTGGGCCACTTCCAAATGTGGATTTCAGTTGGATACATATTCGATATCTGGTTTATACCTACATCTGAACACACATATCCAATTCCCTTCAGAACTCCCAATGCGAGGGCGACACGTTTGTCCATGAAAGTGTATGCGCTCGCATTTTATTGAGATGGAAACTGGTAAGAAATTGCACATTCAGGAGCTGGTTATTAACCCCTGCCCTGTGAATTTTATAAATACAATAGCTTCACTACTAAAAGTTACATTATATTTCTCAGCAATTAGGTGATAACTTAGCAGTTTTTGTAATTAAACCAACAAGTTTTTCTCTCTCGTTAATTAATTTGAATTTATTTAAATAAATAACATCTTGGCGCTACCTCTAACAAGCTGTAGATAAAATGACAAATGCAAATCAACCTACCATTATTTTCCTGTCTTCATTCATTCATTCATTCAGATATTGTGCTGTAAAACATCCATGACAGCTGGTGTCCATGCTGAAAAATAATAGCCTAATGGCCACTTGACATGAACTATATAAATAATTTTAATAGCACGGCCATTCAGAGCCCGAGGGTCTATCATGTGCATAGTAAAGCGATCACTGACAGTCATTTTGGGCGCAAATGATTGTAAACACAGATATCGGATACCAGAGTTTCATGACAATGGCAGCACTAGCTTCAAATTGAATTTATCGGAAGCTTCTTTTCTAGCCTGCACACTTGTACTTGTTCTGTAAATGCAAATGTAGTTTGAAGTTCTGCCTTGTGCTGTGTTTTCAGAACAGAACAAGCTGTCTAGAGCATTAAACTCAATGGCTTTAAAGCCAGTCACATTTCACATTGGACCAATCAGCATAAACAGCTCCAACAATTTACCCGCTTTATAAACAAGGATCAAATGTGGTTTTGACTGTGGCGTCTGGCGCTGAGAGCGAGAGATGGTAGGGTATGCTTGGCAGAACACACCTCTCATTTCCTTTGTTAACTTACGAAACAAAGTAGGCCTTTTGTCTGTGTTTCTATTCGATACGAGTCAAAGAACATAAAAAGTCTCAGTCTTCTCATTAAGATTTTAAAAAACTGTGTGAGGCAGCAACAGCCTTAGCTAGCATAAACACTTTTATATATTGTGCTTTCTGTGTGTTTTCCCCATTCCCTTTTAACAGGAGAATGCATTACAGCATGTTCCCTCTGTAATCACAGATATTATGGCTCCGTTAAACCTTTTTAGAGAACAAAACTTACGCAGAAACATCACTGTTCAGTTTGTGGTTATACGGCAGTGTATTCCCAGTGGAAAAGCAGGTACGAGACAGGCGGGCGTTCACAAGTGTCTGCGGTTGAAGTAAATAGCCTTTTGCTTGGCTAGCGCCATTGCTTGGTGGATTTGTAAACACAGGGAGCCAAGCCAAGACCACAAGAGCCCTCCATCTGATAAGAGCCGTGTAATGATTTTCAAATGGGAATTTACCCTCAACATTATTTGAGGGGCACTTTTGTCTGGTTATGCACCCATAATATACCACACACAATGTGTGAGAATCAGATTATCTGATATTATATACTGTAGTTGATCTGTTTGTTGGCTGAGAAGGTACTGTCGTCCTGTTCGGTGTGCAGGCACAATTATTTCACATCTTCTTTTGTGTTTATACTGAAGCATATGTCATCCTTTCATGCTTAGGAGCCGGACTGGGTCTTTGGGGCAGCGCCATAGACATTTGGGTCACGGCCCAAGTCCCCCTCCCTTGTGTAGTAGGGTTGACTGTGGAAAATCCCTGCTAAACACGCAGCAGCTGGAGTCCTCTGAGAGGATTCGGCTCCGTCTCAGACTCAATTGCCAGCATGTTCGTCATGTCACCACGTCAGCTGATACCCCATACTGCGGCCCATGCACATGGAGTGATGACATCACTCCTCGGCTGATGTGAAACAGAAGGCTGTGTTTGTTTGTCCTTTGTTATGTTGGTTAAGTCTGTTTCTGATTGCTCAGCAAACTAGACTGACAAACAAATCATGCATTTTGTGTTTATTGTGGTTTTTGCATACATGTTTGCATCGCTTTACAATCAATCAGTATTTTTCAATTAATTAATGAATTCTTTTATTTATACTGCTTATACATTTGATGCCATTACAATCATGATAGAGTTGCATTGTGGTGTATTAAAATATCATCTCGATCTGTGACATATTGTAAGATTGGCCGTAACCTAGCTTAACCGTGAGAATCACGGGACGTTTGATGGATCTGATGTTTGTGTGTGTAGTTTATTTTGAATTGTGAGTTTGTGCTGGTTGGTGTCCTGTGCTGCTGGGTCGATTATAGATGAGTGCCAGGACTCAATCTTACTCACTGCCATCTGTTCACACATCTCCTACCATTCTCAGCTCCCCGCTGAAACTCTGAGACTTGCTCAAACTGTTTTAGAGTACGTTAGTGTAGAATATCACATTTAAACATTTGTTTATATGGCTGTTTTCACTCATCAGATTTATTTGGAATCACATATGCAGGTTGATTCAGAGCAGCATGATGTAGAGCACTGACACTTTTCATTATGTCAGTGGAATCATCTGTTCTGTGTGTGTCTTTGCAGTCATGATGGTGTGATCTTCATCTCTTTTTCTCTCCTCTTTCTGCCTTGTACAGCTTTTAAAAAAAACTTAACCAACTCTTGCATCATGTTCTATTTTTCTATCATCTTTTCTTGTCTTATTCTGCTTCTAGTATGCGCATCTACTATTTTTCACTACTGCGTGTGTCTTCTTTTTATTTAATCTATTACTTCTCATGTTGTTCTATTTTTCTACTTTCTCTGCTTCTTTTTTATCTTTAATTTTCTTGTATCTAGTTCAGGGGTGTTCAAAGTCAATCCTGGAGGGCCGCTGTCCTGCAAAGTTTAACTCCAACTTGCCTCAACACACTTACCTGCAAATTTCTAGTATATCTAGCAAGACCTTGATTAGCTGGTTCAGGTTCAGTTCAGTTCCAGAATTAAAACTTCCTGATAATTTACTTACTCCCATGTGATCCAAGATGTTTGTCTTTCTGTCTTCAGTCGCAAAGAAATGAAGGTTTTTGAGGAAAATATTCCAGGATTTTTCTCCATATAGTGGACGTCAATGGTGGCCAATGGGTCGAAGGTCCAAATTGCAGTTTCAATGCAGCTTCAAAGGGGTGTACACGAACCCAGTCGAGGAATAAGGTTCTTATCTAGCGAAACAATCAACCATTTTCTTAAAACATTAAAATTGTGTATACTTTTTAACCACAAATGCTCATTTTGCACCACCCTGACCTCATGCACAGTGTTGTTGTGCTACTTCAACACTGTTACCGCTGGTTTAAGTGACCCCAATAATGTCATATTTAGCCCCTGAAATGTGAATTTACTAGGGGAGAGTTTTGTTGTGAAAAGCCTGGCAACCTTGCTCATGCATTACGTAATCATGTTGAAAAGGTCACACATGACATAGGGATGTATGATATTGGATTTTTGCTGATATTTTAAAACTAATTTTAGCAGATGCTGATATATTTCCTTTTGTTTGGAAACCAATTATTTTTAGTTTTGGTTAGTTTTTAACTTATTTGTTAGAATTAAATAAACTGAACATTTTATTTTGATTTACCATTTGTAAATGGTCTAAAGCAACATAGTTGTAAAAATTCAAAAAATCTTTTAGAGCTCATAATTTGTTTATTAAATGTAACATATTACACTTTAATTAATAAATCACCATGAATAAAATTATTTAAATTACAAGTGTCATGTTTGTTAATCTTTTTTTTTTTTTCTGCAAGCAATTCTATAGCTTCTGACCTTTAAATCAAAACATACTCATGATTTTATGACATCAGTAACTGCTTTATTTATTCAGAAACACTGTCTTAATTATATTTGGGTATTTTACTTTAATTTTATTAGAAGTACGCCAACAGCGCCCCCTATGGAATTAAATCTCCTCACGGAACGGGCATTGGGACCCTGGTGAGGCTGCCGCTACTACCACTGCACATGCTATTACTCTTAACGCCATCACACACCGAACGCATCGTTCTGTATGTGCATTCTCAGATTAAATGGAGCAATCCAAAACAGTGAATCTAATCATCATTCAGGCAAAACTTTGCTTCAAGAATGAGCCACACTGCTGACGTAATCTGATTCTTAGTACACCCTGAGCACATGAGTTATTCCTCTTATCGGCATAATTTTACATATCAGGCCAATGCCAGTATTTACATTTAAAGCCATTATCGGCTGATTCCGATATCGGTCTGATAATATCGTGAATCCCTAGTACTGACGCAGTGTTTACAAAGTGAACGTACAAAGAAAGTCAAATGCCCTTAAAAAAGGTAAAACAACGTCAGACGATTTTGAAGTTGGAGGTGAACAGAAGTTTTTTCGCTCTACCCTGTACACAGAGGAAGACCAAACCACGCGTGACTTTTCCAACATGATTATGTAATGCGTGAAGTCGCAGACGCACTTCAAGCTAGTGCAAGACGAGCATTTGTGGTTAGAAAGTATATAATTTTGTGTTATTTTAGAAAATGACTTGATTCCTTATTCTTTGGCTGGGATTGTGTAGAGCTCTTTGAAGCTGATTCAAAACTTACCAGTCTTCATCTAATATTTCTTATATCATCTACTTATTGTATCATCTACTTTCTCGTCTCTCGCCTCTCCTTTTGTGTCTTAACTTTTCTTCCCTTCTGTCTCTTCTCTTCTTGTCTTGTACTGCTTCTATCCTCGATTTTTCCTCCTACTACTTGCTGTCTTGTCTCGTCTCATCTTGTCTAGGCCTATCTCACCTCGTCTTGTCTGTTCTCTGTACTTCATCTCTTCTAGTTTTATCTCCCCTCATCTTGCCTTTCTGTTTTACTTTTGTTTCTTTTCTCTCCTTTCTTCTACTCTCAGTCATGTCTGTGGTCACATATGTTGTTCTGTTAGACAGGTGGATTTGCAATGTGTGTGCAAACCCTGCACACATTACAGCTGATGTAGACACAATGCTTGCGTATCGTCACCTCAGATAAGCAGCTGTATAACATTAGTAAACAATCTACGATTCTCTCTTTCTCCGTCGCTGCTGTTGTAAGGTGATGGACAGTATTGTGGGATGATGCATGTTGTGTCCAGACTCTGATCTGACGCTCCTCATACACACCGAAGCACTGAGATGAGGGAAAAATCAATATTGTGAGACAACAGAGCGAGAGCTGTTGACCTGACCTGAGGGAGAGATGAAGAATGAGAGACAGAGCGATGAAAGAATGAAGCGCTGAGCTAGAAACACAGTCCAGAGAAGAACAAGCCACAGCTTTGATGGATGAGTCACATATCATCCCCGCAGGTGATGTTGTGTTGAAGCTCCATGAATATTTAGACACATTAGCAGATGAACACAAGAGCAATACGCCTAACAGCCTAACACATAGACTAATTTAGCTCTATTGATCCCTCCATCATCTGTTCTCTTGCCTGGACAGTTTCTGCTTAATGCAAGCCAGAAAATAGGTGGTAGAATATCAGATGCAATGCATTATGGTCTGTCATTATGGCATTAATCCAATCCTGAGTGTCAGCATTAGGAGACATCCTATGTTTATATATTTGAGCAGATATAAACATGCAATTCCTGTTCCTAATTCTGTGAATTGGATTTGAGAGTAAGATGTAAGTACTACAGATTTTGTTAGTAGCTGAAAACATGATCAAATTAGACATGATTTTTCATAAACAAACACTCAAGGGCTGGGCAGAATGTATAATTTGGTCAATGACAGGCATTTCAATTCTGCAGAAATGTGCTGAGTTGTTTGTGGTGTTTTGTAGCCACAGATTCTGTTTGGGTGCATTTAATACATATTACTGAAGTTTACCATGTACATTTTGGCGTTATGTGGTTTCTACAGACTGGCTGTTCTTAGAGAGCTTGTATATCCTTTATTTATGGCTGCATAATTGTTTAACCCGTTACTGATTTATTGGCAGTTTTCATGCAGTATTTTCTCATATGTGACCCTGGTCCACAAAAACAGTCATAAGGGACAAATTGAGATTTATGCGTCATCTGAAAGCTGAATAAATAAGCTATCCATTGATGTATGGTTTGGTAGTATAGGAAAATATTTGGTCGATTATACAAATATTTGAAAATCTTGAGAAAAATCTTGAGAAAACAATCTTTAAAGTTGTTCAAAATTCCTTAGCAATACATATTACTAATCAAAATTTCATTAGTTTACAAAATATCTTCATGGAACATGATCTTAACTTAATATCCTAATGATTTTTGGCATAAAAGAAAAATAAGTTTGACCCATGCAATGTATTTTTGGCTGTTGCTACAAATACCAGGTCACCTATATCACCAAATTTCCTATACTAAGAACCTTAAAGCCCCACACACATCTGCACAGTGTTTTGCACTGACTGAGGAACAACCAGTCACCATGGCAGCAGGCAAGGCAAGCGGAAAACACGGCTATGAGCATTTAATGAGGCGACACGGCACCATCTTCACTTTTACATATGCACATGTGCTTTCCTGCTTGTTTGTGTGTTTGTGTGTGTGTGGCTTCTACATTACCCATTTCAGACCCTCTAGTGCACCATCTGGAAGCCTCTAGAAGGGCCACCAATAAGCCTACTCACATGTGAATCATGACTGGCATTAAATCAGTGTAAATACCGGGCACGTTTAACCCTGTTACCCCAGCACTAATGCAGCTAGGAAGAGGGAGGGGGCTTCACAGATCTGTGAAAAGCGCTTCACGTCTGTGATTTCATTGGAGCGTTTCATGCCACATGTCCATTAATGTTGTCATTAGTGGAGTAGCATGATCCTTGTGTGCACACAAGCTGCGCCACCAAAGCCCATCACAAAACAAGGCAAAAACACAAGATACTCTGTATTGCTGGAAATCTTTTTTTGTGGCATCACTTTTCTTTTTGTTTTTACACTTGCACTTTTTTTTCTTAAAGGGATACAGTTGAGGTCAAAAGTTTACATACACCTTGCAGAATATGCAAAATGTTATTTATTTGACCAAAGTAAGAGGGGTCGTACAAAATGCATGTTATTTTTTTAGTACTGACTTGAATTAGAAAAGAGAAAATAATGAATTTATAAAAAGACACTGTTCAAAAGTTTACGTACACTTGAGTCTTAATACTGTTGTTACCTGAATGATCCACAGCTGTGTTTTTTTGTTTAGTGATAGTTGTTCAGAGTTAAAAAAAAACTTCTTAAAAAACTCTTCAGGTTCCACAGATTCTTTAGTTTTTCAGCATTTTTGTGTATTTGAACCCATTTCCAAAAATGACTTTGATTTTGAGATGTGTTTTTTTCACACTGAGGACAACTGAGGGACTCAAATGCAACTATTACAGAAGGTTCAAAGGCTTATTGATGCTTCAGAAGAAAAGGATTGGATTATTAAGAGCTGGGGGGTGAAAACTTTTTTGAATTTGAAAATAAGGGTAAAATTAACTTGTCTTATGGGAAACATGAAAGTATCTTCTGTAGCTTCTGAAGGGCAGTACCAAATGAAAAATAGGATATTTAGGCAAAATAAGAAAATGTACACAACTTTGTTCTGTTTAAAAGTTTTCACCCCCCCGACTCTTAATGTGTCATGTTTCCTTCTAAAGCATCAGTGAGTGTTTGAACCTTCTGTAATAGTTGCATTTGAGTCCCTCAGTTGTCCTCTGTGTGAAAAGATGGATCTCAAAATCATACAGTGGTTGGGCAGTTTGGGTGTTCAAGACAAACAAAGGACTCATGAACAACTATCACTTAAAAAAAACAACCAAAAAAAAAAAAAAAAAAAAACTGTGGATCATTCAGGTAACAACATCATAATAAGAATCAAGTGTATGTAAACCTTTGAATGGGATCATTTTTATGGACTCAACTATTATTTTCTCTTGTGAACTATATGCAAACATCTTTTATGTGAAATATCATATTCAAGTACTAAATAAAAAACATGCGTTTTGTATGATCCCTCTTATTTTGGTAAAATAATAAACATTACATTCTACAAGGTGTATGTAAACTTTTGACCTCAACTGTAGTTCACCCAAAAATGAAAATTCTGTCATTAATTACTCACCCTCATCTCGTTCCAAACCCGTAAGACCTTCATTCATCTTTGGAATGCAAATTAAGATAATTTGGATGAAATCGAAGAGCTTTCTGACCCTCCATAGACAGCAAGAGAACTACCACGGTCAAGGAAAGGTAGTAAGAACATCTATAAAATAGTCCATGTGACATCACTGGTTCAACTGTAATTTTAAGAAGCTATGAGAATACTTTTGCCTGCAAATAAAACAAAAATAACGAGTTTATTCAACAATTATTCTCTTCCATGTCACTTTCTGCCACCATTCAAGAAAGTACTACGACTTGTGTGTGCACTCCACTGCTTGTAAACAAGCCGCAGAATTGTTGAATAAAGTTATTTTTGATTTATGTTGATCTTGAAATGTTGCAATCTAGAGAATTTGCTTTAAGTGACATTTATTTGGCTAACCCAAACCTCCTCTTGTTCTCACAGGTGATCTCTGCGCTGTCCAGAATCTCCCACAACAGCATTGCACAGATCAAAGGCATCAGGTAACTGAGTTCCTCCACACATGCTGATTGTGTTTCCTTTCATTTGTAGCGTGTCTCGAGTCTTGAGGGATCTTTCACAGCACTCTCTGGGGTTGCACCTTTTATGTGGCTCCATTCAGAGGGCCTGGAAGGGAGAAGCAGTTGGCACAGACTCCCGCATATGTGTGAAACCTGTGGGCCAAAACCTGTGAAGTGTGCAGTTGTCGCTTCCCTCAGGTGTTTTAGCGAGGAGGGAACCTGCCTCCCTGCTTTACAGGCGACTGGGATCACTTCCCGTCTCATTATTTGCGCAGTCCATTTGCCCCGCTCCGCAAATAAAGCTTTTTATCCGACGGGGTAATGAGCTGATGGAGCGAGCCATTAGGTGTTTTGCCAGAGCGGGGTGGAGGCCAGACAGGTCTGCCATTAGTCGGTGCAGTGTAACCGACTGAGGGGTGCCTAAATCACTTCCTGTCCTCACCAGGCACGCTGCCGCAGAGAGAAGGCCAAAATACTGCCTGTTGATTTGTCAAAGTCAAAACTCAGTCATTCGAAGTGGAAGAATAAGATGATTCTTCGTTGTAAATGTTGTCTGAAGTAATTAGAGGAAGGATCTGAAGATGGATCTTGGCGGCAGGCGCATCCACTGTGACTAATGCAAGTCAAATTTGCACCCTGAGCAAGCCATTTTAAGTGCACTGGTTTTTGGGAGTTCGCATAATTTCCTGGCTGTATACAGGAAGCTATGAAAGGCAGCTTTGTTTTCATCGACGCTGTGTCGTGTGTCTCAGCTTTGAGGGAGGAAACAGCATGCCTCTTTAGTGGTTAGGCCGCCGTAACCCATATTCCTTTAAAAACTCCTTTATTTCACTTTATTGTTGGCGGTGTGGTTTACAGTTTTGTGGCGTAGTATGAATGATGCATAAAAATTGCTGTCTGTTTTATTTCCTCTTCAAGCATCTCACAGAGCAAGAAATCTCTCAGTCTTGTTTGGGAACATTCCTCGCTCACCCTTTTGGAATCGGTTTAAAGCGGCACCCGGATGTTTTTTTAGTCAAGGCTTGAAATTCAGCCACATTCCGGCACGCAAAATGCTAATCAATATTCACAAGGCAGGATTACTTCAGAGTTACTCTTAGCACAGTTTGGTTGCATTGTTTTATTAATAAAAAACCATAGGGAGAGATGCTACAGTAGCATCTTTTTGCATTTTAACCTCTTGGCTACATTGGTTAATGGTTATTCTCAATGCCTGTTAATTAATTAGCCATCAAAAGACACAGAGTGCCGCTTCACGGAGGGAAACTCTGACATTACACAAACAGATCTTGTTACTATTGCTGTTTTTTCAGCTGTGACCACATGCTTTTCTGTATAAATGCATTATTCTATATTCATTGTTGAAATGCTGCTTGTTTATTATTGCACACATACACTGTTTTAAGTCACGCACACCATTAGATGTCAACCGCTGCTTTTACAAATAGAGGTCCTGTTCAATAATAAGGCTTTTACTAAGTAGCAGGAACAAGGAAGGGCAAAGTGTAAGTCATTCATCATGTTTTCGCTCTGTAGTGTAGCACCTGTTGATGTGATCTCTGGTTTCTCCTTTCTCAGCATGGTGTGTGTCTCTCTCAGATTCTGCTCAGATTGTATGGTTTGTTACATGCTGATAGTGGTTATGTTTCTCACAGTCTATGAGATCAAATAACCCTCCTTTTGCTGTACGCTGTTTCTACTTAAAACATGTTCAGATGGTCATCATTCATTCATTCATACTGTAGTACTTTGTTTAGCACCAGGAACATAGTAGCTCTTATCCGAAACCTACAGTCTGTCAGTCTGTTGACTAGCTTTCTCTAAATGAAATGAAACTTCATAAGTGACTTATTTGTAACAATTTACATAGACCAGAACTCTGTGCATCATGCAAATAGCACACAAGAGACATGACTCAGTTGAAAAGAGAAAGGGTGCTTCAGTAAGTGTATGTAAATATATATATATATATATATATATATATATACAGTACTGTGCAAAAGTCTTAGGCCTAAAAGCTAAAAACTGGTTTAAAGTCAGTTAAAGTCAGTCTTTTGCTGTAGTGTGTCAGTAAAAAATATCGGTTTAGAATATAAAACTTTTGCACAGTACATTATATAGTAAATACTTGAAAAATAAAAAATAAAAAATATGTTTTGTGACTTTTTTTCTCAGAATTGCATGATACAAACTCACAATTGTAAGGTTTTTTTTCCCAGAATTGTGAGATGTAAACTCGCAATTCTGAGAAATTAAGTCCAAATTGGGTCCCACTTTCTATTAGGTGGCCTTAACTACTATGTACTTGCATCAAAAAATAAGTATGATGTACTTATTGTTGTCATATTGTATTGCAAAACACTTTTGTTTCTATAAAGGTGGGATGCGGGTAAGGTTAGGGACAGGTTTGGTGGTATGGGTAGGTTTAAGGGTGGGTTAAGGTGTAATCGATGGGTTAACAGTGTAATTATAAATGTAATTACAGAAATTAATTACAGATGTAATTACATATAGATATTTTTTAAGAATATATATACAATGTAAAAACATGTATGTACATAATAAGTGCAGAAATAATGTCAAAATTGCACGATATAAACTTCATTGACTTTTTTCTTAGAAGTGCGAGGTTCTAACTCGCAATTGTGACTTCTCAGAATTGCGTAATATAAATTCACAAGTTATAAAGTCAGAATTGCGAGACAAACTTGAGATAAAGTCATAATGCTGAGAAATAAAGTAAAAATTGGAAGATATAACTTTGTAAGTTTATATCTCTTTTTTTTATTTTGACTTTTCTCAGATTTGTGAGTTATTAAGTCAGACTTGTTAGATACAAACTCACAATTATTAGAGCATAGTCTTTTTCCCCTCAAAATTGAACCTTATAACTCGCAATTGTGAGTTTATATTTCACAATTCTGTGAAAAATGTCTGTATCGCGAAAAAAAAATTGAATTGCGAGATATAAACTCACATTTAGGGGTCTGTGCTTACTTTTCTTTTTATTTTAAAACATTTAGGAGCACAGTCAAAAGATTCAGGAGTACCTTCTGATCAATAATCAAAAATTCTGATAAAAATTAGCCTTTCCATTACGAGGTGATGTTTGACTCTGTAAAGTGATTTACAGGGACTTTTATTTTTTTGTTTTTTAAACCTTCGTAACAGCGTTTTTCAAAATTGATTAAAAGTATGTATACCTTATGTCAGATTAAAATAATTATATTCATAAGCTTTTTAAAATTTCTAGTTAAAACAGTAGAATAAGAACAAGGAGAATAAGAAGTTACCAATCATTTAAAATCAGAATTAGAATGAGGAGGCACAGAGAAACTAAAATGGCTTGTAGGTGTATTTTCAGACATTTAATGAGGCTCGGAGGTGGCATGAGTGCAATTAAATGCATACATTTGTTGAGATTAATGTTTTAAATATTCATTTTTGAATATAGAAATATTAAATGATTTAAATAACTGAAATTATACTTTAAAAATGAAACTAAAACTGTCAGTAGGTGGCTGCAAGTCGCTTGATTTTATCACTGAAACATTCATTCATTTGATTAGTTTGAACAGCTGATTCATTCAGGAATGAAGCAAGTGACTGTCTTTATGAATGGGTAATCATGAATAACTGACTCACTAGACTGATTTAAAAACGTACGTTCATTCATAAACGAAACAGCTGTGTTTGTTTTTAGAGATAAGCAGCTGCTCAGCTGTGACTGTTTGAGAAAAAATGTTATCTCGCAATTTTGACTTTATAACTCGCAATTGCAAGTTTATATCTCAATTCTGAGAAAAAAGTCAGAATTGTGAGTTTATGTCATGAAATTCTGAGAAAAGAAGTCAAAAAGAATTGTCAGATGAAAAGTTTAAAATATTTCTATATATATATTTATATATACTTACATATACATGTACAGGATGTCGCTCACTCATATGCATAATGCCATACGGTACACATTAAATATGCACTAGCTACGTTGACTAATGTACATAACAGCCCAATAACATGCCCAGCTCACCTTGACCTATTTACACATGCAAGATGATTGCTGTGCATTTTGAAGGTATTCACGCACACACACATTGCATGAAAGATGGTGTTGTCATGGTTTATACAGAGACGAGCATAATAAAGTAATGACAGAGAGCATAACGTGTAAAACATGAATGATTTTGCTCCTGGTGTTTGGTAGAATATAGTAATTGCAGAGCAGATTGAAGCTGCTTGTAAGCATCAGATAATCCTCTGCATCCACTCTCTGCTTTATTGATTTCTGTGGTGATGGACACTGCTCTTCTATGCATCGTGAAAGTGCTGTATCTCACTCAGTCTTTATCAAGTCCAGAGAGAAAACCAGAATCTGCTGGTGGAGTGATCAGATGGATGCTCTCCTCTGATCATCCCTCAGTGATTATTCCAGGATGAGCCAGACAGAATCAGGTGCTTTGGATACAGAGGGATTACTGAGCTCCTGCCTTTTTTTTTTTTTTTAGAAGATCAATATAATCGTACCTTTTACTTGCAGTTTAGCTCGGATGATGGGAAATCAAAATTATTACTTCTGAGAGAAAAGTAATAGGACATATTAAGAAGGATTGTAGTCTTTAAATTAGAATGAAATTTTACAGAATTTAAAATGTAGTGTTTTTTTTTTGTAATATTGTTTTCTAAACATGTATTTCTAGTTCTTATTTTACAACAGTGCACATTATTTTAAAAAAGTATATATATATATATATATATATATATATACATGCACTTTTTAAAAATAATCTGCAATGTGTGTGTGTGTATATATATTTATATATATATATATGTATGAATATGTGTATATATATATATGTATGAATTTAAATACATACATGTAAATATTGTATGTGTGGAAATTTTTACAGAATTTAAAATGTAGTGTTTTTTTAATGAAATTTCAATTTTGCAATATTGTTTTCTAAATATTTATTTCTAGTTCTTATTTTACAACAGTGCACATTATTTAAAAAAAGTATATATATATATATATATATATATATATATATATATATACATATATGAATATAAATACATACATGTAAATATTGTATGTGTGTGTATTTATATATACATAATAAATATACACAGTACACACACATAATGTATATTATGTAAACAAAAACTTCTATTTTGGATGTGATTTATCATGGTTAATCGTTGACAGCACTACTTTTATTTTATTTTTAATTTTACATTTTGATTTATCATTTATTTTGTATTTGTGTGACAAAAACGTGTACTGCCAAAGCCATGTGTTCATACAATAAAAAACTGTGCAAAATAAGAAAATTAACAACACTACAGAAAGATATAGATGTTTATTTTAAATACAAATAAAATGTTGAATAATCAAAAGTTATTATACAATTAAATTGAATATCAACAGTATGGGTCGTCCAATATTTGCTTTTGAGGGCCGATGCCGATACAGATTTTTATAGACCAAGTAGACCAATAACCAATATTTTGAACCAATATATATGTGTGTTTAAAAACGAATATTAATGTCAAAATTAAGAATAAAAAGGACTCTGACAACAACTTTCAAAATCGGTTTTGAAAATGACAGATAACCGTAAAAATGTTTAATATCTGTGCCAATAATTGGTCAACCCCTAAGCAGGACTAATTATTGTATAATTTGTTGCAAAAAAAATCAATGACTGGAATGCTTCTGTTAGGCTGTGTGAATGTTATGTGTGGTTGTATAGTTGTATCTTTCAGCATGAATGAGAAGCTTTAGTTGGTTTTGTAATCATACTGCAGTATGTTTTCTAATCTTGTGAAATCTAATAGAAAATGAATCAGTTTCACATTCTTTCGTTCACTTCATGGAACAAACTGCTGAACGCTTCAGATGTTTCAATATTCTTCAAGCTCGTCTGAGCCGTCGCTTTCGGAATAGAGAGCAAATATCTGTTTCTGTGAGATAAAAACCCAGGGATACTGTTTGCTCGGACATAAATGAAATTGGAAAGAGACTGATGTGCCTGCCAAATCCAATTAAAGCGAGTATTGGCCTGATGTGTTTCAGCGATGGGAGCAGCTTTCATATTATTCTGATTTCTAATGATCAGGTTTGTCACAGCTCCTGACTTTGTGTGTGGGTGAGTTTTCCCATGTATGTCTGTGCATTAGTGTGTGGGTTTATTGAATTGTCAGTGTATAGTGTGTCTATGTTTATGCTGCTAATGATGCCTGAGGGATTATTAGGAAGTGAATGGTTTCAGCTAAAACAAAGACTCTTAATTGATCCTATATGAATGTTCGATTTGAACTAATTAAGCACACCACAGTAGGGTATTGTAACGTGATATCTGTTTAGCGCAGCACCTGCACCAAAACATGGTCACACATTACTGCACAATAAGAGATACAGTATCTAGCAAACCTGTAAACTGTTGGTTTAACATTGCTTTGACAGGAGATGAGGAAACTAAATTAAACAGGAGATGTTTAATTCACGTGATTAATTAGCGTGACATTTGTGAGCAGGTTTAACCTTCTTTTATTATAAACGCATCTGTAGCAGATGAGGAGAAAGTCCTTTTGAACCGAGATGTTTAATTAGCGATTCATTTGATGAAGCCTTGTAAGCAGGCTAATTATTTTTCTATCAGCAATTATTCCATCATGCGATACAACATCTTTGTGTTGCGAGTTCAGCACGGTGATAGGCGCTCATCAAAATACATCTGAGTGGAACGTTTATGCTTTCACCTCAAAGACATAATGGAGGTTGTTTTTCTGACAATGACTGTGATGCATAGTAATAAGAAAATAAATGATGTGGCCACCATCTACAATTGAGCTTGTCATGGTGATGTTTTAAAATCTTTTTACCTTTGATTGCATGTCCTTAGGTGGTCCTCTAAGTGCATGCATAACGCAACCCACAGTAAAGCATTCCACTCTATTCATGTCTATTTTTATATTTCACATGCATGTGCATTTATTTGCCGTATGTATGCATCAATATGGTCTGTGTTTGTCTATAGGGCTGGCTGGCTGGCAGCAACTTTAACGTTAAAGCTAATAGTGCTCTGTTAGCTGTCAGAGAGTATCTTTTTCTCTTTCTGTCTTCTCTGTCCATCAGAAAGCATAGCATCCTTGAGTGTCGTATTGTTGGGAGGTGTGAGGTGAGGAGTTGGTCACACTGTCAGGGTGTATGTGTTTGTTAGTCTGCTATTGTGTGGGTGGGGATGTCCGATGTCAGCATTGGTTAAGAAAGGGGGCTCTTTGTGTGCCTGACCTCAAAAAAAAAAAAAAAAAAAAAACGGGTTTGCTTAGATCATGCATTAAAGCTGTCTAGTAATATGACTCAAGGTCAGAGCCTTTCCTACCCTATAGCTCTACATTTCTCTCTCTCTCTCCTTTTCGCCCTCCATCACTGCTGTTTGACAGCTCCTTAGGGACAGGAATACAGCGTAGTTATGATTGAAGAGATGGCCCTCTGTCAACATGAGGTTGAACTTGATTTTTACATTTTCTGAAGAAAATGTCAACAGTCTATGGCTGTGCTTAATTCATGCAATGCAAGGGTGTTGAAGGTAATTGTCAGGGCATTGCTGTTTTAGGATACATAGATTATTATGTAGATATTTTATTCAGATGCTGTGATTGAATAAACTGCTTTAGTGTGGAAAGTGTTCATCATATGTAATTTACTACCTGGGTGCTAATCTTTAACATTCACTTCATAAAAATGTAAATCTTCTTAAAAATTTGAATCTGAATAAAACAAACTTAATTTTATATTTCTTTAAAAATTCAGTGTTCAAAAACACAGATTCATTCACAAACAAAACATCTGACAGTCCTTATGAGTGAGTCATTCGCTCAAACGAATTGATTTGTTCAAAAACACTGATTCATTCACAAACAAAACAGCTGGACATTCTTATGAGTGAATCATTCACTCAGTCGAATTGATTTGTTCAAAAACACTGATTCATTCACAAACAAAACAACTGGACATTCTTATGAGTCATTCACTCAGTCTAATGTATTTGTTCAAAAACAATGATTCATTCGCAAACAAAACAACTGGACATTCTTATGAGTGAATCATTCACTCAGTTGAATTGATTTGTTTAAAAACACTGTTTATTTGCAAACAAAACAGCTGGACATTTCTTATGAGTGAATCATTCGCTCAGTCAAATTGATTTGTTAAAAAACAAAAAAATTCTCTCTCAAAAAAAAAAAAACAGCTGACAATCCTTATAAGTGAATCATTCCTTCAGCCAAATTGAATTGTTCAAAAACACTAATTCATTCACAAACAAAACACTTATGAGTGAGTCATTTACTCAATCAAATTTATTTGTTCAAAAACACTGATTCATTTGCAAGCAAAACACTTATGAGTGACTCATTCACTCAGTCAAATTTATTTGCTCAAAAACAGTTTCATTCACAAACAAAACAGCTGGCCATCCTTACGAGTGAGTCATTCACTCAATTGAATTGATTTGTTCAAAAACACTGATTCATTCGCAAGCAAAACACTTATGAGTGACTCATTCACTCAGTTGAATTGATTTGTTCAAAAACACTGATTCATTTGCAAAAGAAACAGCTGGACATTCTTACAAGTGAGTCATTCACTCAGTTGAATTGATTTGTTCAAAAACACTGCTTCATTCACAAAAAAAACACTTATGAATGAGTCATTCACTCAGTTGAATTGATTTGTTCAAAAACACTGATTCATTCGCAAACAAAACACTTATGAATGAGTCATTCACTCAGTTGAATTGATTTGTTCAAAAACACTGATTCATTCGCAAACAAAACAGCTGGACATCCTTATGAGTGAGTCATTCACTCAGTCGAATTGATTTGTTCAAAAACACTGCTTCATTCCCCAAAAAAACACTTATGAGTGAGTCATTCACTCCATTGAATTTATTTGTTCAAAAACACTGATTCATTCGCAAACAAAACAGCTGGACATCCTTATGAGTGAGTCATTCACTCAGTCGAATTGATTTGTTCAAAAACACTGCTTCATTCACAAAAAAAACACTTATGAGTGAGTCATTCACTCCATTGAATTTATTTGTTCAAAAACACTTGATTCATTCAGGAACGAAGCAGCGTTTTTTTTCTGTAGGTTTGTTTAGGTCTGTTTACCTTAATGGAGCAAAAACAGATGAAGTGTCTAAAACGGTGCAAACATATTTGCATGAAGACCAACTAGGGTTACCCTTTTTGAATACAGCGTTATTAAGCGTATATAATGTAATATCTATACTTTTTGGTTGCTAGGGTATTTGGTAGGGTCCTAGACTATTCTAGATTATTACATGGAGGATGCTTGGGTGTTCTGGTTTATTTGAATCCGTAATAATCAGCCATAGTAGAAAAAAGCATTTTTATGGAAGTGAAGCCACATAAAAGCCTATGTTGTGCCATTTATGGCCTGACAAATGTAGCATATTAAATGCATGTATAGCTCATTTCATTTCACACAAGAGCAGCAGTAGCAGCTCTTTCCAATCTTGATGTGAAGAGCTTCATAAAGCCATGATGTTTTGTGTTGGGAAGAAAGACTGCTTTATTCAAAGGTGTGAATCACGTCTATTAAATTGTTGTGACTTTGAGGCATACCCTATACACGATAAAGCGAAAGTGACAAGGCTTGCTTCAAAATCACTTTATTTTCCGTGCCTCATGTTTTTTGCATGCCGCACAGCACCTTTTGCCCCACATAATGTGTGAGATTAAGTGATTTGATGAGATCTCTGGAGGAAGAGCCATGCCATTAATCGAATAATTGATCGCTCCTCCATTTGCAGCTTTCTAATTGGCTGGTGAATGTTCGTGAGCCCTGGATTTAAAACCCCAGTGGGTCGGCTCTCTGAGGAGTCTAGAGTCTGACCCACAGTTATTAAGAAAAGGGCTGAAGTGTTTGCATTTAGGTGTCCCTGTCAAACTGCAAGAGCCCGTGTCATTCAGTCCTGCCACGGCCTTTTCACTGTGTCTGCTGTATTCTGTCGGAAATCAGATAAGTGTCTTTGAAACATCTGTCATATTGTTACAAACGTCAATCATGGAGGAGGTAGACGGCTCATGAATAAACCCACCTGTTGAATTATGGATGTTATAGCAGTCAGTCGTGCTATATTCTTTCCTTCTCTGCGTGCGGTGCCTAATGCTCTCTTTCTCATCTCTTTTCTCTCTCTCCCCAGGCCCTTTCCATCAGAGGACACTGCGCTGAATGAAGATGATGTGTACCGGAGCTTGGAGGAGTTGGCAGAGTAAGTGTTTTAAATCAGAGAAACAGAGTATAACAGCAAGTAACAAACATTCTCTCATTTAACCGTTCACAGTGCATTTTCAGTCCACTGGCTAATTTCCTTAAGGTGTGGTCACAACTTCAATTGTCAGTAGTGCAGCAAGTTAAAGGGATAGTTCACCCAAAAATGAAAATGACCCCATGATTGACTCACCCTCAAGCCATCGTAGGTGTATATGACTTCTTTCAGACAATTACAGTCAGAGTTATATTAAAAAATGTCCTGGCTTTCAAGCTTTATAATGGCAATGAATAGGTATTTAGATTTTGAAGACCAAAACAGTGCATCCATACATCATAAAAAGTACTCCACACATCGATTCAGAAGGCCTTTATTAACCCCCAGGAGCCACGTAGAGTACTCTTTTGATGGATGGATGGATGCACTTTATTGGACTTTAAAATCTCAACACCCATTCACTGCCATTATAAAGTTTGGAAGAATTTCCAAGACATTTTTTAACATAATTCTGACTGCATTCGTCTGAAAGAAGAAAGACATTCTTTCTTGGGATGGCTTGAGGGTGAGTAAATCATGAGGTAATTTTCATTTTTGGGTTAACTATCCCTTTAAGAAGTCACTTTCAAACCAGAAAGCTCTCTGTTGGCCAACACAGTGATTTTGTCTATGTGGGGAACTTTTTCGCAAAACGGTACACTTGGATTTCTGTTGAAATTACTAGGTTTCAGCCACAAAATTTCAGCAAGAAACTGTAAATGTGAACGCATCTTTAATAGCATTATTGTTTTTTTGGGGCTTTCTGGCTGGGATTTGTTTCCATTTGCTCCATTTGGATTTGCTAATCCTTGGAATTAATTTGATTTAAAAATGAGACTTTATAATGTGACAATGTTATTGCATTATATGCAATGAATGCTTTATTTTTCCAAGAACTTGTATGCCCACTTAAGGAAGACTGGTTTGTGTTTCATGGGAAATTATGCCACATTCAAGACAAAGTCGGAAGTAGCAATACTCAAGTTGAAATTTCCTGTTTCCAACCTCTAAGCATTCCAGTCATGTTACTTGGAATTCTCTGACCTCCTACTGAATATGCTCAATGGACCATTGCTTTACAGGGCTCTACGTTTACTCCTAACTTTATTTAACATTTAGGAGCACATTTGAAATTTCAGGAGCACCTTCTAATCAGTAGGCAAAAAATCTGATAAAAAATTAACCTTCCCATTATGGTGTGATATTCGACTCCTTAAAGTTATTTACATGGGAATTTTGGTTTTGTTGCTGTGGCATTTTTCTAACTTATGTCGTCTTTTATGTCAACTTAAAAAAAAATATATATATGTATATATATATATATATATACATATGTATATATGTGTATATGTGGTGGCAAGTCATTGATTTAATTTCTGAATCATTCATTCATTTGATTTGTTTGAATGGCTGATTCATTCAGGCATAAAGCAAGTGATTGCCTTTATGAATGGGAAATTGAATCATTGACTCACTAGATTCGTTTAAAAGCATGTTCATTCATAAACGAAGCACCATTGTGTTTGAATGGAGGCTTGTTTCAAACTATTTTTGACAAAAGTAGAGCAAAACAGGCAATGGTGTTATTCCATTATGCTATTCCAGTGGTTATTTTAAGTATTTAGGTAACTAGGAAGTGGTAGAATTCCAAATTCTCCATAAGAATTCAGTGTTTTATGGATCTTTTATTAGTTAATTATTATTAGTTAATGCAATTGGAATGGAATTTTATTTATTAGTCACATCTACACCCCACCCTCCCTGTCTAGTCAACTTGGTACAAATACCCTGGTGGTAAATGCTCTTCTGGTTACCATGGCAATGCCATGCCATGCTCGGAGCGTGGCAGGATGGCAGTGTGGGCGTTAAGAGGGGTGAGGGAGAACGAAGGAGGGGGTTGTGACAGTGGTGACAGGCCCGATTCCTCGCTGATTAATTGTGAATAATTAGGCAGCTGGGCGGATAGGTGTCATTCATCAGAGGAGGATGGCGTGACACAGGCCTGTTAGTGCAGACTGCATACATTAAACCTCTCAAAAAGCCTGTTAGAAACTTCTGTGGGGGTGTCAGTGGAGATGAGCTTAAGTCAGACCTTTAATAGAAGCCCAAAGAAACATAGCTTGTGTACGTGTTGTTTTGAACCAATTTAAAGTGAGGGTAGACAATCAGCGCAAATAAAAACAAAGCCCTGAGGGACTTAAATGTGGTCTGTCCTGGTGAACTTTATTGTCTTAACCTTGTTTTGTTGAAGGATTTTTATAGGGAATTACAAAGAGACATGACAGTTGAGGGTGGACAGGATCAGGCTGGATTTGAGCCTAGAATCCGGACTAGAGATTTATGTATCCTTCTGTAAATATATTTGGTGGCTGTCAGTGGACAGAACTGGTTTATGCTTCACATCTACACTTGAGCGCAACAAAGAAACATGGAGTAATGCAAAATGACGAAAAGGAACTTGAAGTGATGGTTGACTCAAAAATGAAAATCCTGTCATCATTTACTCAAGTTGTTTCATACCTGTGTAAGATTATTTCTTCTGTTGAACACAAAAGATCTTTTAAAGAAAAAAGGAAAAAAATGTGATGGTCCCCATTTACTTCCATAGTATTTTTTCATTTTTTGATGGGGGGACCATCAACTGTTTGGTTAGCGATATTCTAGAATGTTATCAAGCTAGACAACATAGAGGTTTTATTTATCATTAAAAATTACTTGTTGAAAACAAATCAAATTAGTATTATTTTGCATTGTATGCCATTGTTTCCAAAGAGCTCACAGCGTTTTGTAATTTTTTTGTGAAGGAATTTATTTATTTATTTGTTTTTGAGAAAAAAAAAAAAAAACATTTTAATAATGTTAATTTTCCTATTTCCTATTCTTTGCATAAAATGTACAGTAATACATTTTAAAGTATTTTATTCAATGGATTATCCACAAATAGTCAAAACATGTAATATATAAACCTCTTTTTCATTAATTTACCAGTAAAAAAAAACACTGGAAATCTGTAAACAAAAGTCTTGTTATTTTTTATAATAATAATAAAATTATTTAACTTTTTTTTTTTTAAGATATTGACTGATATGGAAGAGAAGAAGTTATTTTTGTTTCCTTTACGCACAAAAAGTATTCTCATAGCTTCATAAAATTTAGGTTGAACCACTGACACATGGTTTTATATGGTTCAATTTATTCTGACTTTTTTTTTTTTTTTTTTTTTTTTTTTTTAATTAAGCATTAGTCTCCCTTAGTAGCAAGCATACATTTTAAATCATGATAAACAATTAAAAACACACATAATGGTACCTCAATACCATGGTAAAAATATAACTACATGGTTTTATAGGTAGCCAATTTGCATGAAAAACGGTAGTCTAAAAACATTCAGTATAAATGCACAGATGCTGTAGCTTAATCACAAATACATACATACTATAATTATATACCATTACTCCTGTAATAAAATTCAGTGTGAATATCCCACATGGCTGCCACAATACCATGGTGCAGCGAGTGTTACTACAGTAAATCCATGTTAAATGATGGCGATGTGTAGATAGAAAAGCCTTCTGACTGTCTTATTGCACACAGCTTTAAACTAGTTTGAAACACAGAGTTATTTGTGTTCATCGCTGAATTCAAGTTTTTCACCAGCGTGACAGTGTAAATGCATCTCTAGTGAGCTCATGCAGCGCTGTGCGGCAGTTTGAACTTTGGTCCAAGCGGATAAGTGGTTTGTTTGAGTCGTGCTTGTTTCGTTACGCCTTCGGCACATAAAAATTATATTAAACATTTATTGAGCTCTTCATATTGTTTTATCAAATTATCACCCAGCCCTACATGAGGGTGAGTAATTAATGACAGAATTTTCATTTTTGGGTGAACTATCCCTTTAAGTTTGCAAAGCACAAAAAACATTATTATTAAATGTTAGAATAGTTCTGCCAACTGGTCCAAAACGTTCTCACACTGGCCCCGGGCATTTGGGTCATCTTTACTGTTGAGTCCTGGTATATGTGTGGCCATATGTGGACCTTTGACATTTTCAACGTCGACAGCCTCTTGCGCTGATCCGTATCGACTTTAGATGCTGCCTGATATGGCCTCAAGTGATTGCTGACCTCTTTCAATGTTCTTGATATCTCTATGCCATATGACCCTTCTTTACATGCAGATTCATGTCGAAACACATTTCAGTGCCTAATTTAATAGAGGTTAAACCCACGCCCAGCACACAAGCACTCACTGCACCGTCGGTGACGGAACAGTGAATTTGAGCGAATAAATGAAACTACCCATCCATACGGACCCATGACCTTTTAGAGCCGTAAATATGGTTCAGTTCCAACATAACGCTGCCGTCTGATTAATGGAAAGGTCCCCGATATGATGCGGCGGGACACAGTTTAACAAGCACTTTCATCAGGCTGCTCAGAGCTCTCTTAATTGGACTGTGATATCATTGTCTGCTTTAATGGAAATGTGCTTGAAAGGGTTTGCTGTAGTGCTACTGAACCTCAGGAAGTCATGCGGCTTCAATAGGTTTATTCATATAAGCCTTGTGTCTGTTTCTGTTAGATTGGAGATGTTTCTCAACATTGTGGCGTAAATGGGGCCAAATGCAGTGCGAATGAGAAGACTGCTGATTGTACTCAATTATAGTGTTGTATCTTTGGGTTATTGAAGTAAAGCGCGTGGTTCACTCGAGGAGATAAAAGGTAGAAAGTGCTAATCAAGGCGCTTTTGTGAAAGGTTAATGGTGTTGAAGAAGCTCTTTGGTCGGGCTTACTCTTGAATGTGAGAAATGACTCAGACACTCCTCTTCAAAGGAACATTAAAAGACAGACAGCGTTCACTCATACTGCTTACGGCCAGCAGATTTAAACTTTATAAGATTTACGAGACTGTGAAGGATGAAAGTCCGGTCAGGTCTGTATGTCAGACTTTCTGAAGGTCCAGACGATTCTGACGATCAATTGAGTAATCGGTCGATTATTCTGTCGATTAATCGAGTAATCCGATAATTATAATTACTTTTTTTGTGGTAATAAAACTAGACCTAAGCAAACAATAGCCTTTAAAATTACTTAAAATAAATATATTATAATATAATATAAATATAATATAATCATGAGGCAATAATAATTAGTTCAAATAATAGATCAAAAGCAAGTAACTGTTTTTTTTTTTTTTTAAACAAAACTGTATTATAAATAATAGGGCTAATGTACATTACGCTTTATAACGCCTACAGAGGGTGCCAACGGCCTGATGAATGTTTTTACACTTTACTGCATGATCCTTGTTTAATATTGACTAAACAACATTTAAATGTTTACATAACTTTTAATATTTGCCCATTTCTTTATGACTGTCATGCTACAGCCAGTATAATTTCTTGAATATGTGGACATCAAAATTTGCAAATTTTTGGTACTTTGCTGGTTACTCGACACGGGCAAAATGCAATCGGATTTTTTTAAATCAACTAATCAAATTGAGGAATCATGACAGCCCTATTAAACAGTGTGCTTGTAACTGTGATGTAACAGTGGTTCAGAAAGAGGACCTCCATCATCAACTATTGTGTTTATTTTCCCACACACCTCTGTATTCTGACATGTTAAAGGGTCCTGAATCAAGGACTGTGGTTTTGAGTGCTGTGTATTTCGGTGTGCACAGATCCAAACTGACTGCTGTTGGTAACTGAGTGGTATAAATATGGCAGGGTTGTTAATTCTGAGTTATTATCTGTGAGTAATTTGTGAGTTCACATCCAATCCAGCCCTATTGGATTTCCCAGCGTCACCATCTCTTTCCACTATATTTAATGTGTTCATCCAAAAACTGACAAAGCATGAAATTGTTCAATTTTAGCAAGCAGACTGTGTCCCTTTCTCCATCAAATAGCAATCAGATGTCTGGATGTACATCATGTCAGCAATGATTTACTTCATCCTAACTGGTTGCTGCAATGTTACATTCTCACCTGAGGCATTGTGGGTAGTGGAGCCTCAGGCTAAAGCACTCTGAGCTTCCAGGAGGGACAAACAACCGCCATTGGCACCTGTCTCTCCTGGCACCTCAGACTGAACTCGCCGACCTATTCAGTCAAGATGATGGACGTGTTTGGAAATTTGACAAACATTCAGTGGAATCCTCAAATAGTGTACAGAACGTCTCAACCAAGTTTTGCACTGTGAGAATCTGCATGTTGCTACATAGCTGCTTATTCAGCTCTCACTAGCCATTTTATAGGTACCCTGAAACAAAGATTTCATTTTGAGTGAGAAGTGAGAATTATTGGTAGCCCACATGACTTGATTTTCACATATATTTATAAGTAATGAAGCAGTTTAAGTATGTACAGTTGAGGTCAAAAGTTTACATACACCTTGCAGAATCTGCAAAAAACTCGTTGGATGACTCATTCACATAATGCAGCTGAAAAACCAAAGAATTTGTGGGGCCTGAAGGATTTTTTCTGAAGGATTCTTTTGCTGAAGAACAGCAGACAGTTTAACAAGGGACTCAAGAACAACTATCAATAAACAAAAAACAGCTGTGGATCATTCATGTAACAACACAGTATTAAGAATCAAGTGTATGTGAAGTTTCTTTTGAACAGGGTCATTTTTATAAATGCACTATTATTTTCTCTGGTGGACTATATGTAAACATCTTTTATGTGAAATTTCTTATTCAGGTTAGTACTAAATAAAAAAAATAACATGCTCTTTGTATGATCCCTCTTATTTTGGTAAAATAACATTTTTGCAGATTCTGCAAGGTGTATGTAAACTTTTGACTTCAACTGTATATTTTTAAGAAATCATTTTGATAATAAAGAAATAATTTTGTCTAGGGTTGTCACTAACGATTATTTTGGTAATCGATTAATCAGTCGATTATTCTGACGATTAATCGAGTAATTGGGTTATTATAACTTTTTTTTTCTAGTAATAAAGATAGACCCATGTGAATACTTCAAATATATAATAGCAATAAGGCAATAATAATTAGTTCAAATAAAGTATCAAAAGCCAGAAATCATATGATTTTATTATGCTACATCCACTGTAATTTCTTGAATATGTTGACATCAAAATGTCTAAACTCAGAGTGAGGGTTTAAACTTAAATTTTTAAATTGCAGTGAACAGTTAGCATATTGAGAAAGATATTGATGTATTCTCCTGTGTTGCATAGGTTTATAAATGATTTAACATACAAATCTGATGAAATAGTGCATGTTGCATTCCCAGTTAAATGCTATAATAAACCCAAACTCAGAATAATATGCAGAGATGGAGTTTAAGATGCTCAACACGTGTAAAATATAACTGATAAGCATTTACTGTAAATGGAGCCGCTCTGTAACCTACACACATGTAAATAATTAAAGTGCATATGTTAAACCTGCATCGCATGTATTTTTAAAAAATTGAATGGCAGGGTTAGTGAACAATAGCATTATGCTTTATGATTTTCAGATTGGTTTAATATATCATGCAGCCTTGGAAAACAGTCTAATAATGCGTTACATGGATTCTCGCCCGTAGAATGCACCACTTCCGGCATTTTGCCAGTTACTCAACGTGGGCAAAATGCAATCAAGAATTTTTCTTTAATCGAGTACTCGAATTGAATCAAGAAATCGTGACAGCCCTCATTTTGTCAGTATACTTCATTATTATTTTCTCCAAAATGTAAATGCATTTAGTTTTTTTATTTTGTGCCTGATCATTGAATTTGATTACAGTCCCAATAGAGGCTAATAGGGAGCTTTTTGCCCCAAAGTGCAGTTTGTTGTCTTCAAATAAGCTGAGACTCAAGGTCACATCTTCTGACAGGTATGCAAAATGCTACCTGTCTGATAACATATGTACTGATCTTTACACCATGTCGGTCTCTTTTGTTACACAGGGTCAGTGTGGTTGGGTCAGTGTGCCAGGCATGCAGAAACAGCATGTGGTCCTCTTTTCTTGCCATGCCCTGAATCCATGTAGCATGTTTTGCCAGTGTTATGAACTGTTACCCTTATCATCCCTGTCATTACTTAATCTCGGGTTACTGAGATCAGTTCTAGTATGACATTGTGCGGTGGAAGCTAACTTTTATTGACATACAGCTATGAGTTTGGGATGGATCCTTTGCTCTGCTCTAAACATGGTTTTCCCTTGCTGGGTTTGTGGTTGGCTAAGCGAAGGAAACAGTCAAGAATGCTGTTACACAAGTGAAATCAGCACTTGTGAGTGGTCTCAGAGCAACCTCTGCGGTCCTGATGGTTTAGACAGCATGAAACCACAAAATATTTCGTAACTTCAGTAAATTCTTGATTGTGGCCCAAATGGAGTCGCGCTCCGGTATGAGAAAGAATCTTTCCACATTTTCAATATACAGATTATGACTATTTACACCATATTGAATCATAAACCATTTAGGATTTTTTCCATTGGCACTCATGGATGTATATACTGTGTAAATGCCCACCCACCAGAGCCACAAGCTGGATCAGCCTTAATAATATCCATTTGACAGCGAAGCTGGTTTTTCGGTTTAATGTATTCTTGTGTAAAGATGCATTTTGTGTTTTTTCCATGCATGTGCTCATACTGATTATGGTTAAAAGTTTGATTTTACAGTGTATAATGATAGCTAATGGGGTTCTGACATTGCATGCAAAAGTGGGCAACCTATTTTTGACTTTCATATTTAAACAATAATGAGAAGGAAAAAAAAAACGTTTGTTTTTTGACAGTCTGTCGTCTTCCATCCCACGCGATACACAGAACCTCACAAGCCACTGTACAGATCACTGCACCTCACATAATGCAGCTAATGCTCATCCTTAGGGATTTGAGGTCACACGATACAGCCTTCAGAATTATTTTTGCCTCAGTTCCTTTGCAGTTTGGGACTAGTGTGATTCAGAGGGACAATGTGTTTTTTCTTTAGTCAAAGTGATGTGACAGACAGCAGCTCTGCTATTGGGGAAAGTCAACTCAACTAATGAGGGAGGACAGCAAGCCATCCGTCCTTCAGGGTGAACTGTACAACCTCAATTAATACTTCAAACAATCCCTTCTCCATGTGGACACAGTGCTGAATGTTAGATTGAGGCCAGCACCTTTCTTTTTATTAGCTTGTCCGTTTCTACCTAATGTTCAAACATGCATGCCATGTTTTGTCATTATGAAAAAGGAATGCCATTTAAATCATGTTCAAAAAGGTAATTATTTTGAATTCCGCAATTTTTGAATTCCCACGGTTCTCTCAAAGGATTTTCAAAGTGAAGGTAGTCCTGTCCACGTACTAGCCCTGCTGTAAAACACTGTTTTAATGAAAGACGGTTCATTTTGAGCATTTCACCCTTTTTTGAACTGATTGACAGAACAGTTTTCCCCCAGAACCTTCTAGTGGCCTTACAAATGTTTTGTAAGATTTTAATGTAAAATCTTAATCTTATTCTGAACAGCAATGTAAGCCGTAAAGAAACACAAACACAGACAGACGCCTTTGTACAGTACAGCATAAACAAACTCTCTAATAAGACCTTCTAGCGATACATCAAATTACCCACAATGCCCCAGGACATCTAATTTCAAAGAATTCCTGAATCCACACATTGTTCATAATAAGTAACAGTGGATTTGCTCTTATTCAGCAAACCAAACCATACCAAAAAGAATTTCAGTCACTCAAATATATAAAACACTCAATAATTATACTCTTGAGTATTATTTGTTCTGAAAGCCATGTCAGTGATGGAAGATGATGAAGTTCCATATAAAATACTGCAGCTGTTTGTTTAGTTTATATTTCAGGCAGCTGTTCTAGATGTGCAGGTATGGAAGGTCACAGATGGATTAACACCCAGCAGTTCTTGCCAGGCTAACAATCCTCCAACTATTGGCAACTCACTCCGGCTGGCTTCTATCCATCTATGCTGGTCTTGATTCAGATTCCCATGATTCAGTGAAACGGTTTTGGATATAAACTAAGATGGTGATGGCTGAGGTATTTATGTAGTCTACCAACACAGCCTTTTGCAGCAGCGTGCTTTGAGTTCCTCTGAAACTCAGCTAGATAAGTAAAAGTTCTCACTCTTATTTATTGCTTTATTGCGTTAGTCAGCTTACATTTCTAAAACTAGGAAACATACAGTGGTAAAACTTTGCGCAGGTTCTTCGCAAGAGAAGTAACATTAATTACTAAGCATGCCGTGTTCATATAACAACAGCGGCGGCGGCTTATAGTTCATGTTTGTGAAAATACAACGCCAAGTGAAACAGTAAAGTGAAGGGGATTACCCTATTTGCCTGAAAACCTTTATGTTTTAATATTATCTTGGCCATTCTTATCTATATTAAGTGCAAACATGTTGATTTCAGAAGATGCACGCCACAGTGGGATCAATTGCAGTGGCGTTTACAGTCTTCTCATAGTTTTAAGTCAAGTTTACGTACATGGATGTTATGTGAACTCTTCAAGTGAATAGGAATTATTAGCAATTTGTTTATTTATAAAGGGGCTATAGCAATCATAAGTACTTGTACAGCGGTAGCACCAGTATGCATAGCTATTCAGATGCAATGTTAGAAATAGCAGCAGCATGCTTAGCAAGCCAAATTATTATCGATAATATAGCAGTGGCAGCAGTGAACTCTCTAAGCAAAATAGGTATTTTATTACTTGCTTATCCAATAGGGTTTACAGCTGATTCTGCAGACTCAGACTTCATTGTGTTAGCTTATTTAATAAAGGGCCTTATAGCTATTCTTAGTACTTGTGCATAGCTGTTTAGATCGCAATGTTGGCTAATTTTAATAGCGGCAGCATTCAGAGCAGTTTCAAATGCAATGTTAAGTAACATTAGCAGCGGCATGCTTAGCAAGTTAGATTATCATTGTTTCTAGTATAGCAGTGACAGCATATAGTACGTTTAGTTGCATGAAATTCCAGTGAATCGCGTGGGGTAAGTAATGTGAAATAGGTATTTTATTACTTTTGCTATTCAACAGGGCTACAGTACTTTTGCAAACTTTTCAAAGTGAAATAGGCATTATTGATTGCGTTCGCTTGTTTAATAAAGAAGCTTATAGCAATTCTAAGTACTTTTGTGCAGTTGTATCAGCAGTATGTTTAGCTATTTAGATCACATTTAGTGAATTTTAATAGCAGCAGCATGTATAGCAAATTCACGTGACGTAACAAATAATATTAGCAGCGTCTGCATAGCAAACCAATTGTTATGTTGCCAATTAGGAAATACCTTAGTTGATTGAAATTTATTGATAAGATAACGCATGAATGGTAAGCAGGTGAATAGGCATTTTAGATTTGTGAACTCTCCAAAGCAAAATAAGTATTATTTCATTGCATTGTTTATTTAATAAAGGGGCTATAGCTTTACAGCAGATTTCGTGCAGCAGCAGTAGATTATGCTTAGCAGATTCTGATTAAATATCGTAACTGCAGCAGCTTGTAATCATTCTACAACACTGTGAATAGCATTAACAGCTCACGTTGGCATTAACACTGTATTAGCGTAAAATAGATCTTGCATAGCTGCTTGTATGCCTAATTAACAGAGTTTACAGCAGTTTAGTTTTCTTTGTGCAGTAGCCGCAGCCTGCATGGGCATTTAGTTATCAAGAATAATAATTTTCTCAGCAGCAGCATTTATAGCATTTCAAGGTCACAAATTCTATTTGATCACCAATTAATATAAATAGCAGCAGTATGTATAGTGAAACGAGATGGCTAGTGGGGCATTGTGGTCACTAGTTTAAGCTATCTGGTCAAACGATCAGGTACACACAGCAATAGTCCACTAGCGTTAAGCCATTCGGCAAAGCTGGCCCAGGTACACATAGATAGCAAACAGGCGGTCTCATGGCTTTTTGGAGCAGCAGCAGTACATATGTCTTGGCAATAGATCTGCTTATTCTGGGGGGTTTTGTCTCTCTATTTTGCCTTTATAAGGATGATTACAAGCATTTTATTATATAGCAGCAGTATGCTTTCATGCTACAGCAGCATGCATATTTTAGCTGTTTCGTTATCTCTTTCCAGCTTTGTTGGGGGGTTATTTTGTATGCTATTGTGCAGCAGCAGTATGTCTTAAATACTCACAGCACCGTATCGCCATATGCTTTGGCAGTAGCAAGTTCCTGTACTAAACTTATTTTAGTTGACTGAACTTAAAATTTTAAGACAGCAGGGTAACAAATTATTTTAAGCTGACTCAACAAATTGTGTTTTTTATTTTTTGCAGTGTACTGCAATAACCAATTCAGCAACAGCATAGCAGATCTATTCCGCCAAGACCAAATACATCAACATTGTCATATCCATTACCATGATAAAATCTTCAGAGAGTTGTCATGGAATGAATTAAAATTAACCAGCCTGGTGTGCTAGTCATGCCTGATTTAAAGAGATAGTTCACCCAAAAATGAAAATTCTGTCATTAATTACAGGGTTCGTACAAGGTGCAAGTATTTGAATTTGACTTTTTGAAATTTAAGACCTGGAAAACCCTTGAGATAGCAATGTTCTTGAAGAGGTACTTGAAAAGTGCTTGAATTAATAAGGATTTACTAGCAAAAACCATATCAAATTAAAAGCCATTAATTTTCAAATTTCAACATCGCTTGTAGTGATTTTAAAAAGCACTACATGATGGTTGAAACTGAGCTTTTCAAAACTTCAAATCAGTTAAACCATTGTGTCACAAAATTGTTCACCGTTTTGAGGCTCTCCAATTGGATTGTGTATTGCGAATCATTTGATTCAGAATGGGACTTCAAATTGAAATTATTCACTGTTTCGAAGCGCTCCAATTGGATATCGAGAATCATTTAATTTAGATTGGAACGGGTTTGTGAATCATTTCGCGAATTGAATGATTCAAATCAAATATGCAAAGTTCCGATCTAAGTCAAATGATTCACGATCTGTGCTCCGAGTCCTGATCTGAAATGATGGATCGCGAATCATTACTCAGATCAGGACTTCAGAGCATGGATAGTGATTCATTTGATTTAGATAGGAACTTCAGAGCGGCTAAGGTATTTTTGATGAAATACAAGAGCTTTCTGACCCTGCATAGACAGCAACGGTACTGGTAAGAACATTGTTAAAATAATCCATGTGACATCAGTGGTTCAACCTTAATTTCAGAAACCTATGAGAATACTTTTTATACGCAAAGAAAACAAAAATAACAAGTTTATTCAACAGTTTCTTCTCTTCCCTGTTAGTCTGAACAACATGAGGATGAGTGATTAATGACAGAATTTTTATTTTTGCGTAAACTATAAAATAATGAAAATAATCCCTCTAAAACCAGCCAAAAAGATCAGCAAACCAGGTTTGGCTTGTTTAAAATGTATTTTCAGCAGGGAAGTATTGTGTTCTGTGACACAATTAACTTTTAGTTTGTCGCAAAATAAGTAGTTTTGGCAAGGGATTGCTGCAGCAAATCAAATAACACACACTCCCCGAAGCCAGCAGGATGTGGACCAGTATTTTCTTATCTTTGTTGTTCCCCTAGCAAAATATTTCCTTACTATTAATCTTCATTTGCATTGAAATAAACATGTATTCTGCTAAAGAACGTGAAGTGTTATATAATAACAAAGTCATGGTACATTACTGCGTGGAAGTAATCATCTTACTAGCTAATTAAAAACTTCTAAAATAGGAATATGGCTTTCGAGAGCATCCTAGCACACTCACACAAGTTGTTAAATGCTAATTAGGATCTCTACGGCAAACTTCTTTGTTATCCGCTACACATAGATGCAAATATACTGCTGCATCTCATTATAAAAGCAAATGTTAATTTTGCTATCATCACTTGTTTTGGAATGAAGGGCTGAAAGAAGGATGGAGGGATGCGTTTGTATGTCTGAGACAGTGAGCTAATCTCCCGGGCAGGCGTTTGATTCAAGCCGCATTAGCTTTTCACACTTGTTTTAGCCTGCAATTGGACACATCAGCAGAAGTGAGGAAGGAACTTGTTGCTGTTTGGTCGCAAAGCCGTCTGGTGTGTATATGTGTGTATGTGTGTTTGAGAGAGTGAGTTCTTCTCCTAGGGAGGGATGGATGACTGATTTGATTGTTGCTGTGAGACACAGCTGGGACCAGGACACCTTCTGCGATGGCAGCCCGCTTTATTTCGGCCGTTCCTTTTCTCCCCTGAGAGAACAACGGCAGAATGTGCAGTGATGAATGGCATTGCTGTGTTCTCAGGGCTCTTTCGATGTCTGATAAACACATACACAAGGCTGCAAACTGTGTTAAGGTGCAGACTATATCCCAAATATTTCATACTTCTGTCTCAGACACTTTGCAAAGTGTCCTAACCAGGATCGATATGATTTCATGTTAAACTGAAAACTTAGTTAGCCCAAACTTTTGAATGGTTGTGTGCTTCCAGTCAGTGAAAATTCTGTTCTTTTTCTTGCGCAGTGAGCATGATGTGGGAGAGGACGACATATACGACTGCGTCCCCTGCGAGGATGACGGGGACGACATCTACGAGGACATCATCAAGGTGGAGGTTAGACAGCCCATGGTGAGTGAGCCACCATACGGACGACGCTCATTGGTGCGTGTGTGAGAGAGGATATAGATGGATTGTTTTCCTGTCATTTTCCCACGGCTGTGCGCGAGTTCACTTGCTCTGCTTACATTTGCTACTTTGCCTCCTTAATGCTGCAGATCAGATACATGCAGGTAAGTGTCATGCTG
The DNA here is from genome assembly GCF_022985175.1 of Labeo rohita. Taxonomy (NCBI): domain Eukaryota; kingdom Metazoa; phylum Chordata; class Actinopteri; order Cypriniformes; family Cyprinidae; genus Labeo; species Labeo rohita. The sequence continues at coordinate 19,538,463 of NC_066889.1, read as the reverse complement.
AACCGCACATGATTCTCTTATGCTCCTTCAGTGGTCCTCTTTCCTTTCCTTTAAATGTGTGTCGACGCAAGCCCTTGACCCCTTGCTGAGCAGGTCTAGAGTCCCAGTTCATTGAAACCCAACTATCTTATTTATTAAAGGAATAGGTGACCAAATCTAAAATATTTTGCCCTTGGATGTTTTAAGGAATGTTTACGCTACTATTTTCCATGTAGTGAAAGCATATGATGACCAGCAACCTAAAAGATTTTGATAGCATCTGAAATCTTATTTGCACATTCATATTTAGACTTGCCATATGAAGACGCTTCACACCAGACCATTGTTTCGCAGGACAGACCCATTTGAATATGCTGAAACCTGGGGCTACATTTCTAAATTGCACATTTGATCAGATTTGATCCTGAATACCATTGATTCTATGCTGCGTGAAAAGTGAGGAACATATTGACATTTATAAAAGCAGAAACTGACATGATAATGTTCTTATGTGTACACCAACTGTAGAGCATACAAATGACTTTCATATGCGACCTTGGACCACAAAAACAGTCATAAGTCACACGGGTATATTTGTAGCAATAGCCAACAATACATTGTGTGGGTCAAAATGATCATTTTTTATGCCAAAAATCATTAGGATGTTAAGTAAATATCATGTTCCATGAAGATATTTTGTAAACTTCCTACCATAAATATATCAAAACTTAATTTTTGATTGGTAATATGCATTGCTAAGAACTTAATTTGGACAACTTTAAAGGCGATTTTCTCAGTATTTTGATTTTTTTTTTTTTTTTTTTTCATCTTCAGAGTCCAGATTTTCAAATAGTTGCATCTCGACCAAATATTGTCCTATCCTAACAAACCATATCAATTGAAAGTTTATTTATTCAGTTTTCTGATGTATAAATCTCAATTTCTTGTGGTCCAGAGTCACATACAGCATTAATTCAGTTAATTCAACGTTGTTTATGAAAGTGTAAAGATAAACATACAATTACAATATACATTCAAGTATATGTGCAAATTAACTACATTTAAACTGTTTTTAATAATTACATCACTGAAATTAATTAATCTGTATAAATGATTTACTGAAAATAATAAGAATTTATGCCTATAGCACATACAATGTACGAAAAAACAGAAACTTGAAATTCAGAACACAAGTTGTTTAGACTACGTACAGTACTTTTACAGTATTTTTATTTTTTTTTTGTCATTTTTAAAACTTAAAAGCATGTGGTCTCTGCTTTCTAAAACAAGTTTGCGAACCCACTTGCATTACATCAAAACAGGGTTGGAAATTAACGAAGAATTTGGGCAAAAATGCCACCAAAATGAACAAAAATGCCCAATAAATTCAAGACAAAGGGGCAAAAAAGCCCCTGCACAATTAAACAATGTATTACGGCTGTCACCATTGAAATGAAATGTGAAAATTAATGAAAAGTGTCAATTCACGGAATTACATTTAGATGTGCTCACACTGAATTAGATTGCTTTTACATGCTGTTTTGTGCAGCGTTGAGCCTTATAACCAATGAAACGCGTTTCTGTTGAACTTAGGAATGCATTGGCCAATCAGAGGCGCTTAGATTAGTCAGCGCTGAAAATGCCGGAGCTGTTGTTGAGTGCGCACACTTGAGAATTCCCTCATCATGAACAACACAGTGCAGATATGATGTAAATAAAAGATTAATTTCGTAGCTTCAGTGATTATAATGGAAGTTTTTGCATAACTTGTGCTAGACTTGGCTAACGTCATGGACTGACATGTTTGTCTATGAAGCCAGAATGTGGCGTGCCCAAAACGAAACAAAAACATTTTATATTGTTTACAATATCGATATTAATAATCATTATTACGATGTAAAGAATAATAATCTGCAATAATGATTTTTGTCATAATATTGCAGCCCTATGAATGAATGATTGAAGTAATTGTGTAAATTTAAGTATTTGACATAAAGACGACATATGGATTTTATAATAATAAGGTGATTATAAAAATTGCTCTCACATATGTAAAAAAAAAAAAAAAAAAATGCTCCTGGAAATCAATTCCAGGAAAATTAATGGAAAATTAATGAAAAATTAATTTCTGACCCTGCATCAAAAGCAAGTGATTGTACATAATCAAATGCTCTGTTTGGTCATATAGATCTATTAGATCTCTTTATACATGAGTTTTATGGAAAGGAGCAGTGTGAACATTCTGCAAAACATCTATCTTTGTGTTCCACAGATAAAAGACTTTTGAAAGTCGTGGTAAACTTTTAATTGTTGATTAACTATTCTTTTTGATATTTGGAGTATTTTATTATCCTTTTTAATATTTGAGGTGTACTGTATTTATTATCCTTTAAGCTACATCATATTTTTTCAGCATATTTAAATCCATCTTGCAAAATAGATCAAACTATGAGCATTTATTTTACTGCTGGAGCATCTGCCCTTTGCCATAAATGAGAAAGGAGGGGAGGCTGACTCAGAGCTAATGTCCGTCTGAGTTTAAAGTGTGTGCTGTCACACCTAGTGAGCTAATGTTAAGTTATTTTAAACCCACGAGGGAGGAAATCCCTCCTGCAGACAGAAACCACCGGGTCCCGCCTTAATAGAGATACACACACGCACACTCTATATCATCGGAGAGATGCTACAACAAGGACACATTAGATTCGCAGTGGGACAAATACAGCAACTCAAATGAGGGAGAGAAAGAAACATGGGAGAAATTGAGTGTCAGAGACTAAGACAGAGGTGTTTCTAAACTGTTGTTGTTGCACTTGTTATATCTACATGTCAGACGATGTCCAGATTTACCACAATAGGCATTATTCAGTGAAATTCACAGATGTATTTGCCGTTCCCATTCCTGGCTGCTTTCAGTGTTGCTAGGCGGACCTTTGGAAGGATTTTCTTTCCCTTTCTTTTTTTTTCATCTTGCTTTCTAACGTAACAATTGTTTGTGATCTTGAATTTCTCTGGATGTGGGCAGGTTTGCTTTGGCTTTGTGCACCGCCAGGCCCAGATGTTCAAATGTGTGTTGTGATGTTCATTCCAGCTCTGGCCTTTAGCTGGCGCGCACCTTCCCCCAGCTCCAGCGTTATCGCCACTTTCTTAAACAAGCTTGCAAACCCGCTCGCATTACACAGAGAGCCAGTGATTACTCTTAATCAAATGCATCATGTTCTATTAGATCATTCTGTTGTTATTGTTTTGTGAATTGACCTCATTTAGTTCCTCAACCCTCATCAAAACCACATTTATGGCTTTCCTACAGTTCTTTGTGCTTTAGACTTAGACGTGTATGTTGTTTTGAATGAATGAAAGACTAAATTCTTGCTTGAACCTCAGCGTTTTAACCTGCAGTCCTTGTCAGCGTTGCCCTTGAGGTTTTGTTGTGAAATCCTCTCTGTCCACCTCTGTCTTTTACACTGTAGTGTGCTTTGGCCATCCTGATTGTGACCTGAATTTCCTTGAATTACAGTTCGGTACCTTGTGCAGGTGTTTAAAGGTGCTGAGCTGGCATCCTGCAGGATGATACCAACATGCTTTTTGTGTCTTTTTCTTCTTCCCGTAACAGAAAATGGGCATGACGGAAGATGATAAGAGAAACTGCTGCTTGGTGGAGATTCAGGAGACTGAGGCAAAGTACTACAAGACACTGGAGGACATTGAGAAGGTGAGTGGAGAGCACAGAAAGATTTAGAGCTGGAGAGAGTGGAAATGAAGGCCTGGAATTGGGTCAAGGTCTTGATAGGCTTCTCTGTGGATAGTGAGGTAACTCAAAATAGATGGAGGGAAAGGACAAAATATGAGAACTGAGCCCTAGGTGACAAGTGTTCTTAGCCTGTTGAATTATTTTGATTCCTTAAAGTCATCTTGAAATTTAAACTGAACTTTCCTTTTGCTTTCATAATACACAGTCTTACTGTGTGCAAATCATTGATGCATCTTATTCCAAAGAACATTCATTCATTTCCTTATTTTTATATATTTTGTCCTTTTATTTTAATCTAACATTTTAATAATTGTTAATAATTTTATAACAGTCATATTTAATCTTTAGCAAATCCCAAAATGAACATACACTACCAGTCAAAAGTTTTTGAACAGTAAGATTTTTAATGTTTTTTTTAAAGAAGTCTCTTCTGCTCACCAAGCCTGCATTTATTTGATCCAAAATACAGAAAAAGCAGTAATATCGTGAAATATTTTTACTATTTTAAATAACTGCTCTCTATATTAAAATGTAATTTATTCCTGTGATAAAAGCTACGTTTTCAGCATCATTACTGTGGTCTTCAGTGTCACATGATTCTAATATGCTGATTTGCTGTTCAAGAAACATTTTTATTATTATTATCAATATTTTAAACAGTTGAGTACATTTTTCAAGATTCTTTGAGGAATAGAAAGATCCAAAGAACAGCATTTATGTAAAATAAAAAGCTTTTGTTACATTATTTTTACCAACCAAAAAAAAAAAAAAAAAATATATATATATATATATATATATAATTTTTTTTTTTTGGGGGGGGGGGTGATAGAAATTAATACTTTATTAATACTTATTTAGCAAGGATGCTTTAAATTGATCAAAAATTATAATTATAAGGACATTTATAATGTTGCAAAAGTTTTTTTGGTTTCAGATAAATGCTCAAAGAAACCTGAAAAAATTCTACTCAGCTGTTTTCAACATAAACATTCAAAAACTTTTGACTGGTAGTGTGTATTTGCATACTTTTTAGTGTTATGATGTGTAAATTTACATTTAAACCTACTGATATATTTTTTATATATTTTTCATGTTTATTTTTGTTTTGTATGGACCATAAAATGAGAATAATCACTGATATCAGCCAGATAGTAATTGTAGTCTTTTTAAGAAACTAAGTAATTGTAGTCTTTTTAAGAAACAATTTCACTTTTTGTCTGAGGTTACTCAGGCCGTTTTGGCTGGGAAAACAGCCAGATATCTTTGTAGACATAACATTTTTAAATTTTAAAGACTTAAAATTGTTTTAGCGTTTTTGATGTCTCCTTCCTTTGCCCTACAGACTTACAGGTCAGTCACAGGGCAGAAATACCATGCACTGCCCACAAAGTGAGAAAACGTGCCCGTTTAGTAAATCAGTGCTGTTGGCACGAGATTAAATCTCGCCCTGGAGCTATTGCATGCATTCATGCTTGTATGTACAAGTCGTACAAACTTGAATGTGTGATGTTGTATCCTGCCCTGTTTCCAATTGCGCTGTCACACACAACACAAAATTCGAAGCGTGACAAAATAACCCAGTGTTCTGTTATTAGAGGTGATGAATCCCTGTCAAAACAGTGAGGGGTCATGCAGATTACATATTCCAGACAGAGGCTTTGTTTACTGATTATCGCTTGATTCATTTCTCCCTTATTAAGTCAAATGTGTCAGCATTGCTCTGAAATCCTTTCCTGCTTTGCAACTGAAACAAATAGATGCATTTGCCAGGATTTCTCAGGGTTTATTATGTTTGAACAGGCTGCCTGCAGCCATGCTAGACAAATAGTATTTGGCTTTTGTTTGACAAAGACAATTACCAAACCGCAACAAGGTGTAAGCAGTTTTATTACATGTGTTTGATTGTATGCCTTGACTTTGAATAGATTTAATAAGTGGACTTAATTACATGTTTTTATTTATTTTTTTTGCCAAATATCATGACATTTATGAGATTTCCTTCTCTTTACCTTTTTAGAATTATATGATCCCCCTGAAGCAAGTATTAACGTCGCAGGATATGGAGGCCATATTTGTGAATTTAGAGGTGAGTGATCATTTACTATATGCATTTACCATACATTTACCTGATATTTCAGAGACCTTTCTGTGTTAAGTAATTTAAATGGTGTAAAAACATGTCTTTTACATTTTGCAACCCAGACAGATGGGCAAAAGCTCGCATCTGACAGCAAATGAATAATTCTGACAGGGCAAAAGTGTGGTACAACAAATGGATAAATAATGCTTGGCTGGGATTTCTTGGTAATTCTTCCACAGGACATCATCAAGGTCCATTTTGCTCTGCTGAGGGCCATTGACCAGACCATGATGAGCGGGGGCAATGGCTTGGGAAAGATCTTTCTGGACTTCAAGGAGAGGTCAGTACCTTGATGGAGTATTTTGGTTTATCAGTGTCAGTACTATTATAACATCTCTCCCTTTTGTCAACACCTTAAGCCTCTGGTGAGCTGAAATGACCTCAAGTGAAGGAGGCAAAGTCTTGCTGCTGTCGCACACCCTAAAAAAATCCATCACACCAGCAGGGCCTGACCGCGGCAGCTATTTTAAAATAAATCCTCATCAGAACCCACAACCCACAGGGCTTAAAAAGAAAATAGACCTGTCTGTGAGAATCTGCTGCTTTAGAGCTGAATGCTTCCTGTTTTGAGTGCTCTTTTTGTCTTCTGTAGCTGCTGTATCAAAAATCAATAACTAGATAATAGAGAATGTTTTAGTTACTTTATCCACAATGGATGACAGATACCCAGGGGCTCTGGAAAAATCATATAACCGTTTCATCTGTACCTACCAAAGATGGAGGATTTAGCCAGCTGGTGTATAGTCTCTTTCTTTTTGCAGTCATTTTTTTTTAACTATCGTAAAAGAGCATGACATTAAAGTAATAGTTTAACCAGAAATGAAAATTAAGTCATTTACACAACATTGGACCCCACTGACTTTTACTGTACAAAGACTGTACACTATGCATTTAAAGTAGTAATATTAAAGGAATATTTCAAAGTTATTTATATGTGCCAAACTTCCTGCTACCAGGTGGTGGCGCTATGACTTTAACTGGATATTTGCATGTAGATGTCTTCAAGCCAGCACTTTTATCAATCATATGAGGTTTGGTGCAGATTAAACATAGTATGTTCGAGTACAAAAAATAGTGTATCCTATTGTCAACAGGTGGCGCTATGATTATAACTGAATATTGGCCTTTAGGTGTCTTCAAGCCAGGATTCTTATTGAATGCGTGAAGTTTGGGGCAGATCGGACATTGTATGGCTGAACATCTTTAATTCCCATTGCAAAACATCGAACTTTGTCAGGCCACCACAGACACGCCATTCAACGAAAGCTCAAGATGTTCGCAATTTAACATTGCAAAGGCCTTTAGTGTAGACTGACCAAATATAATGTTGATTGTTAGAGTGTAAAACATGCCACTTCCTGTTGCCCGAAGGTGGTGCTATGGCTATAACTGATTATGGGCATGTGTTCAGAATAGGACTCTTATCAAACGTAAATTTTGGTGCAAATCGGATATTGTATGCCTGAATTATAACAACTTCCGTTTTTGTGGTGAAACATCAAAGTTCGCCAGGCCGCCACGGACACGCCCTTCAACGAAAACTCAAGATATTCAAAATTCAACGTCACAAAGGGCTTTAGATTACACTGACCAAATTTGGTGTTGATCTGTTTAATAACAGACTTCCTGTGGGGTTTCCTAATTCGTACCTGGGTAGGTATTGGTGTGTTACATGTTTTCGAAGGGCATGTCCGTGGCAGCCTGACAAACTTTGATGTTTCACTGAATTTCGTACATGTATCTGAAACAGCTTGAGGGACAGTTCGTTGAAATTTTGTAGGTGGTGCTATCGAGCCATTTTGCCAAACCCACTTCTGAAACCCATATCAAATGTACGTTTTCACCGCTTTTGTTGTGTGTGCAAATTTCATGAGTTTTCGAGCATGTTTAGGCCCTAAAATGCAATTCATTTTGGAGCAGAAGAAAAATCTGAGCAATTCCATTAGAGTTCTTGCACCACCGGTGCTCGGCCCTAAATATCTTCTTTTGTGTATCTCTTTATTGTACTCTCATTTACATGCCGGACAATATTAAGATGCAGATGAGTCGTTTTCTCTCTGAAGTTTGAATGTGAGCGGCTGTACCTGGTGTACTCCAGGTCACTGGTCTGGGACCGCTGCTGATTCAGCTCAGTAATGTGCAATTTCCTTGCAGTTCCCTTTGGATTTAGAAACACTGAGGCCTGACTAAGTGACAGGCCCTGTAACAGTCAGCTTATTCTAGTAATGCCACACTACATTAAACTGTGCGTTATCAGGCATTACTGAGACCCTCCAAATCCATATTTCTGTACAAGAGTTCTGCTCTTGCTGTGCTCAGCACAATTGCTGTTTTTTTTATCCCAACTGGGACCTACTTAATAAAACCAAGTAGGTGTAACACAAAATTATGATCTTACTGCAATTAGAGTGCATGCGTCCTCAGAGATGAGAACTTTGGTCTAGTGTTCTGGTTTATTAAGCAGCCAGATGACCTTGCAGTACTATCTTAGGAATTAACGTTGCTGCAATTCTCGGATCATGATCTCCATGGGCGCAGTGTTTTCAGACACTAGGGATATAAAAATCCTCTTTGTTATACATGCAGATTTTGATGAAATCAAAGTTTTAGACTTGCAGCAACTTTACTTGTGACCCTAGTCAGTTCAGTAGACATTTCTGAGGTTTTTAGGATCACAAAAATCACTTTAGATTTGCATCAGATGTAATTAGGGCCCAAGCACCAGTGGACCCTAATGGAATTGCTGTTTCTTCTTCTTGTTTTTCTTCTCCTCCAAAATAAATCACATTTTTTAGGGCCTAAACATGCTTGAAAACTCGAGCTATGTTTCACATACATGTTGCATGCATGAAATTCAGTATACACATCTAACACACCAGTACCTCCAAAAAAGTCCCTCGGTACAAAGTCTGAAACCCAACAAGAAGTCTATTTAGTTATTTTGAATTTTCTCTGCAAGTTTTGTGCCGTTTTTGCCAATTTCAGGCATTGTATTTAAACAAACTCTTCCTAGAGATTTAAACAGATCAACACCAAGTTTGGTCAGTGTAATCTAAAGCCCTTTGTGACAGTAAATTGTGAAGATCTTGAGTTTTCGTTGAAGTGCGTGTCCGTGGCGGCCTGACAAATTTCGATGTTGAAATGAAACAGGAAGTTGTTATAACTCAGCCATACAATGTCCGATCTGCCCCAATATTCCAATTAAATCATAGCGCCACCTGCTGACAACAGCAAATGACTTGTTTTACACTAACTTACACATGCAATGTGCAATCTGCACCAAACTTCACCTGGCCTGGCCTAAAGACATCTAAAGGCCAATATTCAGTTATAACCATAGCGCCACCTGTTAGCAAAAGGATACATCAAGCTTTGCACTAACTCAAACATACCATGTTCAATCTGCTCCAAACTTTATATGTTTGATAAAAGCTGGCCTGAAGACATTTACATGCCAATATCCAGTTATCGTCATAGCGCCACAAGCTGGCAGCAGGAAGTTTGGCATATAAGTGACTTTGACATTTACCACTTTAAATGCATATTGCTCACTGTTCGCTGTTTTCCTAAAGCCACCGGGTGGCAGTGAGCCTGGGTGCGAGGGCCTTTTCAAAGCTGCTTGCCGCATTAATTCAAGTCTGATATTAGTGTATATCTATGGTTTGAAATTGACATTTGGGTGAAAGTAAAGAAAGTAAACTCCAAATATGAAATCCAAATCGACTGACATTCGAGTGATATTATGTCATAATATTATATTATAATATTATAATAAAAACATTTTTGAAAAGTCAGGTTTAAAATGACACATGGGTGACTTGATTACTGTAAATGATGAGAGAATTGTAATATTTGGGTGAACCATCACTTTAAGAGTACTAAGTATATTTTGTTTCCAATTTTCAGTTTTTCTAATAGTCAGATCTATCATTGTTTGCATTTATTGCAACAACTTGCTTTAATTTGCAAGATACTTAGTGTTTATTTCATGTTGACTTTAAAGTCCTCAGTATGCCCTTTATTGCAGCCACTTGTTTTAATGCACATTAAAGACTTTGTTTCTCTTTTATCTTCCTCTCTGCTGTAGACATCTAATTTAACCTCCGCTTGAGTGCTTCCATAGATATCTTATCTCTCTGGTGGGCAAATGACTTCTCCCGATGAGAATTACTGTATAGGCTCTTGCGAGAGGAACTGAGACTTTGTTCTGCATCAGATTCATTGAATACAGCAGCTGCGGAGGGCATTTGCATTCTCACAGCGAGAGGCTGATCTCTGCATTACTGTGGTGTAGGTAATGATAATCACAGTTTCGTTTTCTGTAATGACAGCACGCTTTGTCAGAAATGTCTCGCAAAATGTTCTGTAAGATCCAAGTGTTTTTTTTTGTTAACTCCCATTAACTGAAGCAAACCCACTCAGGATGTGTATATGCTGTTTACAGTTGTTTAACTTGCTGACAGGGATCGATCACTTCCAAAAAAAGCATGGAAAAGAATAGAGATTGAGGAGACAGCCCTATTGTTTCCATTTGTCAGTTTGCATAGGTAATTGGCCCATTACAAGGCTCTTCCCCGAGCCCAGCGGGCAGCATCACGCAGAGTCGGCGTGACAGCACCGCCTCTCTCGCCCGCACTCTTTTGTTTATGTAATTCGGAGCCTGTCATCTCATTGAGCCAGTCTTCCGTGGGTGCTCGCACTAACATGCACTTTGGCACGACATTGCAGTGGTGTGGCCCTGTTCTGACACGCATGCCTTATCACTGGACTTGCTTTCTGCTCGGTTTTATTTGTTACTTTCTACACCTTGTGTATGGATATAGGCATGTCACATTCTGGCTACATAGACAAGCATGTCGATCCATGACATTAGCCAAGTCTAGCACAAGTTATACAAAAACTCTCATTATAATCACTGAAGCTACGAAATTAATCTTTTATTTACATCGTATCTGTGGTGCTTATAATGAGGGAATTCGCGAGTGTGCGCACTCATCAAGAGTTCCAGTGTTTTTAGCGCTGACTACTCTAACCGCCTCTGATTGGCCAGTGCATTCCTCAGTTCAAGAGAAGTTCAAGAGAAACGCATTTGATTGGTCATAAGGATCAACGCTGCTCGAAAAAGCATGCAAAGCTGATGCAGTGTGAGTGAATCTAAATGTAATTCTGCAAAGGGACACTTTTCATTCATTTTTACATTTCATTTTAATCGCGACAGCCGTAATACGTTGTTTAATTTTGCAAGGGCATTTTTTGCCCCTTTGTCTTGACTTTTCATTCATTTTTACATTTCATTTTAATCGCGACAGCCGTAATACGTTGTTTAATTTTGCAAGGGCATTTTTTGCCCCTTTGTCTTGAATTTATGGGCATTTTTGTTCATTTTGGTGCCGTTTTTGCAACAAGCCCTCTTTAATTTCTGACCCTGCCTATCATCATCGCATGTGCACTGTGTTGTTTGTAATTAGGGAATCCGCAAGCGCCGCACTCATCAACAGCTCTGGCGTTTTCAGCGCTGACTAATCTAAACGCCTCTGATTGGCCAATGCATTCCTAAGTTCAACAGAAACGCGTTTGATTGGTCATAAGGCTCAACGCTGCACAAAAAAGCATGTAAAGCTGATGCAGTGTGAGTGAATCTAAATGTAATTCTGCAAAATAACACTTTTCATTGATTTTCACATTTCATTTTAATCACAACAGCCGTAATACGTTGGTTAATTTTGCAAGGGCATTTTTTGCCCCTTTGTCTTGAATTTATGGGGCATTTTGGTGGCATTTATGCCACAAGCCGTCGTTAATTTTTGACCCTGTGCATCATTGAGAAGAGAAAGAGGGTGGCTTTTATGAAAGTTTTTCCTCACAGTGAAATCTAACAGGATATATTTACATTTGGTGACATTAAGCATTAAATAACACTGAGTATTTTTGGCAAATTATTCATTTCATTAAAGCAGGGCTGTGTCATTCGCCTTTGCAATTTTTCATCTGATTGGCATGTTTCTCTTTTTCATTATGGGATGCGCAGTCCCTCTCCCTTTCCTTTCAACAAAGAGAGAAATGGCCAGGGGATTTGGCCGTTGTGCAGCCGCTATCTTCCACACCTCCGTCCATTGCTCCAAAAGCCCAGCTGCCTTTAATTAATTTTGTTATCTCCACTTGTAAGTCCCTGCGACCTTTTGCGGCGCTGCGTTCCATAGAATGAAATAATTGAGAAGCTTTTCAGAAGCTGTTGACACTGTGAAGGACACATTGAAGAGTGAAAATACCGTCTTGCTTAAAAACAAATCGTCAAGCTGCTTTCTAAGACGCCACCTCAAGAGTGCAAAGCAAATCACAGCTTTTAAACCACGATAGAGGTCGTTAAAGTCTCAAATGGGAATTTTTTTTTGCAGTGTTATTTCCGAACTAATTTATGTGATACTGACTGAATGAACTCAGAGTTGCTGAGGAACATTATTAGCTGGTTTGCGTTAAGATTGAGCCGCTATTCACTTTGTGCGGGCTGTGTTAGAGTGAAGGTGAGGGGTCTTCAATGCCTCATGTCAGAGACTATTACTTCTCTTACCGGCCTGTCACTTCCACTTTGCTTTTCGTTTTCCCTCGCTGGCCCGGGTCTTTTCCAATAGACAGATAGAAGCTGGAAGGAGAGCGTCTATACCAAATTGTATTTTCTGTGAAATAACATGCATGACAGATTTGCCATAATGAGAAAGTTGGTGTGGCGGGTGATAGCACCGGAAGAGAGTTGAATTCAAAGAGCATGTGTTTACACAGAGATGGCACAGGCTTTCACCCTAGGGAATATTCACACTTAAGCAACCCAGGGCTTTCTCTCTCTCTCTCCTTCTCGATCACATCCCACCCTCGTAGTCCGAAGTGCCAAAAGAGAAAGAAACCAGGATGAACTTGTAGAGAAGAGTCTGAATAGCCTTGACTGCTTTGCCATTGCAGTTGTCAGGATGTTGCAGGTCTAAGGTTGGCTGGCGTTGTAAAGCCAACTAGACAGTGGCAACACAAATCACCGCATTTCTTTTCATTTCAGCACCTTTCTCTTACAACTCTGATGCCTTTGGGGAGGCAGAGGCCAAGTGTTTAACACTCCAAGCTGGATCAGTCAACAGAATTGGCTTCATAAAGAGCACATTCCTTGAGGCTGCACTGCGTTGCTTCTGGTTGTTAACATGTTTCACTTCTACTCCGATTGCATTTAAACACACATAATTAATGGGTCATTAAAGAGTGATCTCCGTTGCACTAATGTATGTTCTGAGTACAACCCTGAATGAAAGAGCATTTGCAGCCTTCCTAATCAAATCTGCTCAATGGATGTGTACGCCACACTTCACAACATTATTTCTAATGCTTGTAAGATTTTTTTTTCAGTGTTAATGTGATGTTAGCCAATTTAGTACCATTAGATGCTTAGTGGATGGACAAAGCATGGTCTGAGTGCATGTATGAAAGAACATCCATTTGAGCACCATGAATGGATAATGGAGATGGAAGGGGAAAAAAATCAGATATCCTTATATAAAGTATAACAGTACCTATCACATATATGGTTGAGTGGTTTTACTCATGTGCAATTGTCATTGAACTATACGCACATATGTGACTCGTGGATTGGTTGTAAAGTTTAACCATCATACAGTAAAAGTTTATCATTTGCACTTATTTGTAAGTCTTGCCTTTAAACATTCAAGTGCTTTTTAAACCACTCAAGTGCAAGTAGATCAAAAAGAAAACTCAATTTGGTATTTATGCACTGTTTTCTTTTCACACTCCCAAATGGCCTCATCTCATACAGCGTATAAACACCAGTATAAAATTCTCTTTTACATCTTGCACTTGGATTGATATACTCGATATTGTATCAAAATACCTGTCTTTGCAAGTATCCTCGTACATAAAGTCAGTCTGAGAAAAAAATTGGACATGTGTCACTATATTGAATTAGAGCATTCGGTCTTAAAGTGACAGCAGCCTAATAACCTAATAACCTTCTGCTGTCTGTCTCATTAATGTTAATTAAACAACAAAAGCAGAGAGAAAATCATTCACTGCTCTTGACTAAAAAAAACTGTAGATTTAAGAGATTAATCTATATATTTAATTTATACAGTGAAGACTATGTAGTGTTATTTTACATTTGATTATGCAGTTTCTCTGTCTGAGTAATGCAGTTAGAAACACCTTTTGGTCATCCAAATATTTTTGTGATCTGTTGCATCCCTAGTAAAACCAGCAATATTGTAAAATCAAATTATTACAATTTTCTATTTTATTATTTTTGTGATAGCAAAGCTGGAATTTGAACTATGATACATTTTTTTCAATAATTTAATCAGTAACAAAAATAAAAAATATTTTTTTTAACAATGTAATGTAACATGTAAAAGTTTAAAGGGTTAGTTCACCCATAAATTAAAATTGGTCCATAATTTGCTCACCCTCTAGGCATCATAGGTGTATATGACTTCCTTCTTTCAGACGAATCCAGTCTGAGATGTATTGAAAAAAATCACTCTGGCATTTCCAAACTTTATCATTGCATGGGTGTGTGTTTCTCTTCAACAGTCCAAAACAAGTCCAATAAAGTGCATCCATCCATAATAAAAAGTGCCTTACACAGCTCTGGTGGGTGAATGAAGACCTCCTGTAGTGAATCAATGTGTTTTTTGTAAGAAAAATATCCATATTTAAAACGTAAGAATCACTTTAATCTATCTTGCGCCAGCTGGTCGTACCCGGAAGGGCAGATGATGTGGAGCGATCAAAACAAAACAACGGTCATGAATTGGAAGCTCAAAACAAGGTTTTGTAAAGGAAAATGTCAGAAGTTTTTGATCTAAACCAAGAGGAGACTGGTTTTCCTTTGCTAAAGTAAGGACATTTTGCTTCTTTTGCACCTGTAAACAAATGTTGGTTTTCAGGAGACTCACCGGCGCATACGCAGCGCCGACGTCCAACGTCATCATCCGCTTCCAGGTACGACCAGTTGGTGCAAGCTACATTAAAGTGGTTATTACATTTTAGACATGGATATTTTACTTACAGAAATGCATTGATGCACCTAGGGCTGTGTGAGGCACATTTTATTATGGATGGATGCACTTTATTGGACTTGTTTTGGACTGATGAAGAGAAACACCCGCCCATGCAATGATGAAGCTTGGAAAAGCCAGAATAATTTTTAATATAACTCTGATTTGATTTGTCTAAAAGAAAGAAGTTGTATATACCTAGGAAGTCTGGAGGGTGAGTAAATTATGGGCTAATTTTCATTTTTGGTTGAACTAATCCTTTAATGCATAAGACCCTATATAAAAACTATTGTTCACTTACGTGAAGATTCTTGTTCCATTATTCTTGCATTGTTTCAAGTGTCCTGCATAAAGCACCGTCTCTCCCTCACAGTGCTTTTTACGAGGCACCTGAAACATTTAATCTGGAAATTGCCTTGTAAAGAAGACCTTCATGTTCAATTATGCCTGTGACATCTGTTATTACAGCTAATTCCCGACACCTGCTCCCGCATTTTCAATATGCTGTTGAATGTGCGTTTTGGCTCATAATTGAGTGGGGCCGCCATTAATCTCCATCAGTCCATTTCCATGAGGAACCAAGCCATCTCTCTTGTTCCAGATTAGCCTTTAATCAGGCCTGCTTAGTCCAAGGGCACGAAGGCCCAGACATTAAGCAGAGCAGGCAGGAAAGAAGACTACCGTTTTAGTTAGTTTCTTACAGCAGCAGATCTTAACGTGTGGCTCGCATGTCAACATAGAGAGGTGAGACTAACAAGAAGATTGTAACACTTCAGAGACCACACTTAATGAGCTGGAGTTGAGTTGGTCCTCATCCTTTGATTCATTCGACCTTATCCAGATGTATTTTGCCTTACAGGATAATCCAGTTCGGATTTAAATCAAATGTATCTTCCTTTGATCTGACCACTTTTCAGATTTTATCTTTCTTCTTTGGGATTACAGGCAATTTCGTTCTTCTGATCAAGGATAACTAAGCAGTGATTATACATTATAAAGTGAAATTATCTTAACCAAGACCAGAGTTAAAAGGCAGGCAAGCCGAGAGCATCCAAGGGTTTGAGCTTGCCAACTGTGCCAGTGTCCTACTTAAATCAGAGGCAGAAATCTGTGCCATCATCTAGATGAGATGACTTTGAGCTGCTTCCAGAATGTGCTGATCACTATCAGGAGTCCATTGTAAAATCTAATAAATGTGTCTTGATGTTCTTAGAGGCCCAAATTAACTTGTACACAATCCAGAATCCACAAAATGCTTCACTCAGATTAATTAGATAAAGAGAGCACAACAGACATAGCTCTTTTATGAAATTATGTAACACTGTAATCTGATTATCACTTGTAGCACAGATTTTTTTTGTCTTTTAATGGTTTCAAAGATTCAGCTAAACGTTAAAATAAACCCAAAGAGAAAGATTCTGTCATTATTCATTGACCAGACCCCAATAACAGTTGTTCATTTTATATGATGAGACTAAGTATTGAATGTCAAGGTCATGGTATCAAGTCTTTGATCTTTCTTTTGCAGACTGCTGATCTATGGCCAGTACTGCAGCCACATGGAGAATGCTCAGAAGACACTGGAGGAGCTGATTGCCACACGGGAAGATGTCAAGTGTAAAGTGGAGGTATGCATTTCCACCGAGTGGCATCTAGCGTTTCTTGTCTCTGCCGTTTGTAAGCTCTTTCAGTAGCTGTGGTCTACTAAAAGCCTCAAAGGCATCAGGACTAAAGTGAAAAGAACAAAGCTGTTGGTCTTTAGGAAGTTTTATTTGTCCACAGACATCTTCCCATTCTTTTCTCCTCTACATATCACTAGGAAAGCAGTGAATACTTACATTGCTTTTCTTGTTGCCCTTCAACTGAAAATCACAATCAGTAGCTGCACAATGTAGCATTGCATCTTTTTTCCTAGAGACATGTTTTGCAAACTGGATAAGATCCTTGAAATAGTCTGACTCGAATAATTTGTTCATTAAACTGAAACTATCACTGCAGTGATTTCAGTCTGTTCCTCACACAAATCATGTGGCTTGGAGAAGACTTGGAATATACAGTGGTATCCAAAAGTTTGGGAACCCTTTGCAGAATCTGTGAAAATGTGAATAATTTTGACAAAAAAAGAGAGATCATACAAAATGCATGTTATTTTTTATTTAGTACTGTCCTGAGTAAGATAGTTTACATAAAAGATGTTTACACATAGTCCACAAGACAAGAAAATAGCTGAAATGATTAAAATAACCCCCTTCAAAAGTTTGAGAACCTTTTTTTCCATTTAGTACTGTCCTTTGGAAGCAATAGAAGGTATTTGCATGTTTCCCAGAAGACAAATTAAGTACAATTTACCTTGATTTACCTTGATTTTAAATTAAAGGTTTTCACCCCTTGGCTCTTGATGCATCGTGTTTCCTTCTGGAGCATCAGTGAATGTTTAAACCTTTTGTAGTGGTTGTGTTTGAGTCCCTCAATTGTCCTCAGTGTGAAAAGATGGATCTCAAAATCATACAGTCACTGCTGGAAAGGGTTCATGTATGCAAAAGATGCTGGTAAACTGAAGAATCTGCAGGACCTGGAGGACTCATGAACAACCATCACAAAACAAAAAAACAGTCGTAGATCATCCAGGTAACTACACACAATATTCAGAAACGAGGGTTCCCAAACTTTTGAAGGGGGTTATATGTAAACATCTTTTATGTAAAATTTCTTACTCAGGACAGTACTAAAAAAATAACATGCATTTTGTATGATCTCTTTTATTTTGTTTAAATTATTCACATTTTCACAGATTCTGCAAGGGTTTCCCAGACTTTCACATGCCACTGTAGTTGATGAGTCAAACTGGCAACTTCTTTGTTTTCTTTCGTAGTTTGAAAGTTCCAGTACCCATTCATTGTTATTGCATGAAAAACAGCAATCAGGACATTGTGTTTTTCCTGTTGTGTTCCTTTTGTGCAATTGAAACATGAGGGTGAACTGTCTCTTTAAGTGAATTAATAATGCTCTAAAGCTACTAAGCAATGTGCAGGTCTCACTCTCTCACTAAAACTGTATTTCTCATCAGCCAATGCTGAGGCAGCGACACTGCCTCAAAGAGGCTCCTTTAACAGCTCTTTCTCCCACAGACCGCTCCATTGGTCAGCTCCAGCACAGCGTTCGCTCTCAGCAGACTGCTGTTGACAGTTTTGGGACATGAACTAATTTTGCTCTCTGTTAATGCTGCTCAGGATGCAAAGACTACGGGGCTGTTTTGTGCCTGCCAGTCTGAGGCAGTGTGGCTTACTTTAATGACTCCAAAAATAAAAACTGGCCACAGAAGCCATTATTTCCACACGGGATTAGAGGAGATTACAGATGAAATCACAGCAACCGCAATTCTGGACATGCCTGTTGACAAATTCACATAATTATTGTCCTGTTATCTCACACACAAGAAGGGCTCTGTAATCGGGTACAGTCCATTCAGCCCGTGGTTATGAGACCTCTTGGAAAGAGACGAGTGGCTCTTGTAGTGGATTAGTCAGAGATCCTTCATCAGGAGGGACGTGGAGTCACTGATAGTCATAGAGATGATGAACCTCTTCCTCAGTCTATTCTGAATGTCAAGCATGACATTTAAGTAGCCTGTCCTACTTGCTTGTCATTTGAGAACAGGGAGATTAAAAATGAAGTGATTAACACATTAAGTGACGATAAGAAATCGTGCAGAGGAAAAGATAAAGTGTGTTTGTATACAGTATACAGTTTATACACTTTATACAAAATAAAATCAATTTTTAGAAAAAAAAAAATACTGTTTACTTAATAGTTCTGGTCTTATTTTGTGTGATTAGGAACCACAAAGCTTGTTTCCACCTTAGATAGATAATTATGTTTAAAATATTAAATAAAGTCACAATAAAGTTGAACTTTGTTTTTTTTTTTATGTAAACTATTTTAACCCTTAATGCATTAATAAAAAGTTACACATAGGTCCTTAGTGGAAAAAAATATCAATGTCAAAAAACTGTTGTAAAAATTTGAAGCTTGGGAGCACAGACTTAATTTTGGTCTAGTTGTAAAGAAGACCCATGGCAGATTATTGTTGAAGTAGAAAAAGTTTAAAGTTTAAGTTACAGAGATATATATTTAAGTTTATGAAAATGCTTTATGAACAAAATTTTATATAAAATATATATTTTATGAAACATGTTAAACTCTAAACTTGCTAGAAAATCAAATCCTTAAATCTAAATCAAATCTGTGGTTGATATCTCAAAAAATGAGCTTTCAGTATGATTTTGTTTGGGCGCAGTACAAGATTTTCCCAATTAGATGCCAGCAAAACTCCACTGGTGCGCACAATGGTTGGATTTGTGATTTGCAGTAGTTTTTCTCTCTCAAATATTAAAAGAACACACACCAATTTTTTTTTTTTTTTTTTTTTTTTGACACACATACAAACCACACTCTGACATACCCACACAATTATAGCTGCATTATCTATCCAATTGGCGCTATAATATGCAGATGCAGAAGCAGAAAACAGGAATAAAGTGAGTATTTGCTTTATTGGCCAAATCTGAAAAAAATGGCACCATCTGGTAAAAAATGGTAAAAAATTAAATTTTGAAACCTTGCTAACAGAATGAAAGTCTATTAACAAAAATTGCATCATTTTACAGTTAAATGGCACTAGTTATTAAAAATAGCAGTTTTAATTGGTTTCAGTTGGGACGTTTTTGTCTTTAAGGTCCTGAGGGGAACTATATTTTGTACCTAGTGCAAAATAGATTTATTAAAGGAAATGAGGGTAAAATAGTAAAATTTCAATAAAAATACACACCTGTGCCAAAATTTATGCAGCTGGCAATACCACAGGCAAAATAATTAAAAAAAAAAACACTTTGAAAAGGACAAAAATGTCCAAAAGGTTGCACAAGGGTTAAAACATGTTTTCATAATCATTATTGCAAATTTGGAGAATAATTTCACTAACCAATATAATATAATGTCATAAATCTAATGAGCTAATGGATAAAATCTTTGTATTTTAGTGTGTGTTATTTGTTCTTAGATTTTCCTTTTAGAAACCTGCTGAACTGTTGCAATAATCTTCCTCCACAGGAGTGTACCATGAAGGTCCAGGAGGGGAAGTTCAAACTGCAGGATCTCCTGGTGGTCCCTATGCAGAGGGTCCTCAAATATCACCTTCTGCTTAAGGTGAGAGCCTGCCATGACCTCATCTGTCATTAAAAGTGCTATAAGAAAAATTAAGGTACCTGTTCAACTTCCATGTATTCCAATTTAAAGTTTGAAAGCAGCAGGACCAGCAGTACCTTGCGAACCTCAAAACCCTATAAAACATTCAGATCGTTTTACCTCATCCAACAAGACCCATGTGGCTCTCCACTCTGCTCAGCCACTGCTAATAGAGATCATGTATAAAACAGGACGCCCTGCATGATACAAACCATCATTAATTCACAACACGCATTAATAATGGATACGGTGAGAAAGAGTGTGACGTGTGACAGACGGCTAGGATACAGTGGAGAGGGAAGTGAGCATTGGGAGGTGGATACAGTGACACTGTTTAAATCAGCCATGCTTAAATCATATTATCCGCAGCCCATTTCATACACTCAAACCCAGGGAGAGTTGCAGTGTGTGAGTTGTGCTTGAGATGGCATGTGCTTGTTCTTGAAAAGTTTGCTAAAGATCTACAAGTAGTTAATTTGCTGTTTTTTTGTTTAGTGATAGTTGTTTATGAGTCCCTTGTTTGTCCTGAAAAGTTAAACTGTCTGCTGTTCTTCAGAAAAATCCTTCAGGTCCCACAAATTCTTTGTTTTTTCAGCATTTTTGCATTTTTGAACCCTTTTTAACAATGACTATGATTTTGAGATCCATCTTTTCACACTGAGGACAACTGAGGGACTCATATGGAACTATTACAGAAGGTTCAAATGCTCACTGATGCTCCAGAAGGAAACACGGTGCATTTGTAACCGGGGGTGAAAACTTTTTGAATTCAAAGATCAGGGTAAATTAAACTTATTTTGTCTTCTGGTAAACATGTAAGTATCTTATGTAGCTTCTGAAGGGCTATACTAAATAGAAAAAAAAAAAGATTTTTAGGCAAAATAACAAAACTGTACACATCTTTATTCTGTTCAAAAGTTTTCACCCCTGGCTCTTAATGTCTCGTGTTTCCTTCTGAAGCATCAATGAGCGTTGGAACCTTCGGTAATAGTTGCATATGAGTCCCTCAGTTGTCTTCACTGTAAAAAAAGATGGATCTCAAAATCATACAGTCATTGTTAAAAAGTGTTAAAAAATGCAAAAATGCTGAAAAACAAAGAATTTGTGGGACCTGAAGTATTTTTCTGAATAAGAGCAGGCAGTTTAACAGTTCAAGACAAACAAGGGACTCATGAACAACAGTTGTGGATCATTCGTGTAACAACACAGTATTAAGAATCAAGTGTATGTAAACTTTTGAACAGGGTCATTTTTATAAATTCAGCTATTACTTTCTCTTGTGGACTATATGTAAATGTCTTTAATGTGAAATATCTTATTCAGGTCAGTGCTAAATTAAAAAAAATAGCATGCATTTTATATGATCCCACTTATTAACTGTACATACAGTATACACACACCATTGAAAATGTCTTTTAGAGTGAAATATCAACATAAACAGGTTAAGTCTTGTGTAAGGCTAAGTATGTGTGACTTATCATTATGTTGTCTGTCCCCAGGAGTTAGTAAGTCACTCTATGGACCGCCCGGAGAGACAGCAACTTAAAGAGGCACTAGACGCCATGCAGGTTTGAACTCTTTTATGACCATCATATACACATAATAGCCCAATACAGTGTTTGATGTCAACAGTTGGGTTGCAATGTAATTATGCCTAGCAGAATGTTTAATGTGCAGTGATCTCTTTGTATTTTTGGGGAGGAGTGGGTTGGATTTTTTTTTTTTACCTGAGTGTTTTGCTATCTGTCTTTAAAGGACCTGGCAATGTACATCAACGAGGTGAAGAGAGACAATGAAACCCTCAAGAAAATAAGTGAATTTCAGAGCTCAATAGAAAATCTGGTAAGTGTTCATGAAGTTATGCAACACCCTGGCATAATATATGACCTACCTGTTTCTTTTATTGTTGATGCTGAGAACTTTATAGCTGGTATCAGCATTTTGGTATTGACTTGATGTTAATGCATGGTGTCTTCATGAAGAGCTTCTATTGCGGAAATATGGTTGGTCCCCTCTACTGTGTCAAATGAAAGACTAATGGTGTCTAAGAATGTGTGCATTTCAGCATTCTGGCCAATTCGTCTTTATCCCCAAACATTTAGTTTTTACAAGCCTCCACCTGCCCCCCATCTGTCACTTCTGCTCAGTAAAATAAATCCTGAAAGCCTCCAGGCCATAAGCACTGGCAGGACGTATTTAGGACTGTGTTTAAAGGAAATGAAAGCAGTGTATCCTCTCCCAGTAGCTAATGTAGGAGTTAGTGTATCAGCTCTGGTTTATTTATGTGTGGGTCTGTAGTGCAGATGACGCCTGTGGCTAAACATCAATGAGCCAATGAGGCATGCCACTTACGGGCTAAAGACATGCACTGTGGGCTTTGCCGTGCCTTTGATAGCTTCTAATATAGCAGCAACTATAGTGTAATAAATATTTACAGTTGCATGTCCACTACCAGTCAAAAGTTTTTGAACAGTAAGATTTTTAATGTTTTAGTCTTATAAAGTCTTTTCTGCTCACCAAACCTGCATTTATTTGATCCAAAATACAGCACAAGCAGTGATATTGTGAAATATTTTTACTATTTAAATATCTTCTATTTGAATATATTTTTAAAATATATATTTTAAGCTCATTCTAATATGCTGATTTGTTGTTCAAGAAACACTATTATTATTATTATTAGTATTAGTATTTTGAGTTAAAACCGTTGAGTAAATTTTGAAGTTATTTTCAACATAATAATAATGATAATAAATATTTTTTGAGCAGCAAAAGAATCAGAATATTAGAATGATTTCTGAAGGATCATGTGGCTGGAGTAATGATGCTAAAAATCAAGTTTCGATCACAGGAAAAAATTACATTTTAAAATATATTAAAATAGAAAGCAGTTTTTTTTAAATAGCAAAAATATTTCAGATTTGTACAGTTTTTGCTTTATTTTGAAGCAAATAAATGCAGGCTTGGTAAGCAGAAGAGACGTCTTTAAAAATATTAAAAATCTTACGGTTCAAAAACTTTTGACTGGCAGTGTATGTACCTTTTATTTACCAGTAGCATTTAAGGTAATTGCATAAAGTCGTCTTCTGTTTATACAATGTTGTTTTTCCCCATTTTAGAGCAACAGTTGATACATAAGCCTGTTTGTGTTAAATAAATATTACAGAAATATTCTTACAATAACAAAATACAAGCTTTTAAACCAAAACATAGTTTTTTAGTGAAAAACCAAGCTTATAGAAAAATAATCAGTGGTTTTGCTTGCCAACTTTTTTGGGGGGATGCACAATAAAGGCAAAAAATGAACTTCTTATAACTATCCATATGGCAGACAAGAAGTATTTCAGAAATATGTCATTATTTTTCTAATTCCATTTGACGCATTCAAATTTAATTTGATATTGCATACAGGAACAGTGACGGTTTAATGTCACAAAGTAATGTATAAAATTACTCAAGCCTTTATGCAAGTATAGATGTATTAACTATTTTTTGCTTGTGCGTGTGATTGTCATTCACAGCAGGTGAAGTTAGAGGAATACGGTAGGCCAAAGATAGATGGAGAGCTTAAAGTGTCCTCTATAGTTAACCGGACCAAACAAGACAGGTATGACTGCGCCTTCATTATATGTTTTCATATGCAACGAGAAATTGCCCTTGACCTGTTCTGCTGCAAACAGATTGTTATCTTTTTTCCGTGTTTTCTGTACCTAGATACATCTTCCTATTTGATAAAGTTGTGATTGTTTGCAAGAGGAAAAATTATAACTATGAGTTAAAAGAGATCATCGAACTTCACCTCTACAAGATGTCCGATGACCCTATGAATAACCGTGACATGAAAAAGGTGAGGGGCCTTTGATTCGCCAGCCATCGTGCCTGATTCAGAATAAATAAACTTGCTTTTTATTGCTTTTTTCAAATTGATTCAGCCAATGATCTTTATGTATTGCGTGTTAACCGTGCGAAGGCAAATGGGACAATCTGATCGTTTGCTTGGTGAATAGCGCAGATGGATTGCGTTCATTATACGTTTGTCCTTGAGTGTTAAAGCATGATGCTTATAATTTCAACCAATCAGAGATGATGCACTGCCCTCTTCAGTGCTCTAGCATGTGTATGTAAATTCAGAGAAACCAATGCATTCTCCATGAATCTAACAATCAGGAATTTTTGCATGGATATGAGAATGCATGTGTAACAGGGTGTCTCTCTCTCTCTTTCTCTCCTTTTCTCTCTCCGCCTTCAATCTCTTTGCATGCCCACCAGTCGAGTGGAAAAATGGTAAGCTGAATGCTCATGTTCTCTAAGCATTGAAGTGCTGTGATTGTGCCTTTCGCTTCTGTGATGTTGTGATCTGTTTTCTGTCATCTAAAGAGTTCTACAGCAGCTTTGCACTGCCAGAATGGAATCACTGTGTTTACAAATTGACAATTTAAAGGATTAGTTTACTCCAAAATGAAAATTTCCTGATAATTTACTCATCCCTATGTCATCAAAGATGTTCATGTCTTTCTTTCTTCAGTCGAAGTGAAATTAAGGTTTTTGAGGAAAACATTTCAGAATTTTTCTCTATATAGTGGACTTCAGTGAAGGGCAATGGGATGAAGGTCCAAACTGCAGTTTCAGTGCAGCTTCAGTGGGTTCTACATGATCCCAGCCGAGGAATAAGCAGGGTTTCCGCAGGTCTTAATAAAGTCTTAAATCGCTTTTCCGTGAATCTTCAGAGCAGCAAGTATTAAATATCATATGATCAGGTCATTAATTTTCGTAAGGGATTGTTTCTGCATGCATTTTATTTTAAAGTGATGCGAAAACATAATTTCTGAGCTACATGGCTTGGGTCACTCAATATTCATAACTGAACGTGGCTGCTCAATGCTGAGTGCCGAACGACAGTTGCATCACATTTCATTTATCATGTGAAGAGAGTGAGTCGAGCAGACTGACAAAAAGAGAGAGGTTAGAAAGTCAAGACTATGTCGAAAGAGTTTCAAAACGAAATGCAAAAGCGCCTGTTTTAAAAACATTTTGAATTTTGAAAAGCCCGTTGACTTCTGCCATTTATCTATTGGAAGTTTCATATTTATTTGGTTCCACAGTGTTTGCTGATTTTTATTTACTGTGTAATTTATTCTTTTATTTTGTATTACATCAAATATGTATGCCATGCTTTCAAGCTTTCTTATTTGCTTTGCTAATAAACGTTCTACATTTCTTATTTATTTGGTTACATAGTGTTTACGGATTTTCAGTTTTGTATAACTCTTTAAACTTTGTTATTATTTTATATTAGGCATATAACATGGTGTATTATTATTCGTTTTGTTAATAAAAATTTATTACGTTACGTTAATACCGCTAATTTAAAAGTGAAAGTAAATTGCGCACAACAAGCTCCTTAAAACCGAAGGAAAGTGAAGAGGGAAAACTCAAACTAACTAAAAACAAACAATTGCTTGATGCTGAATTGCTGCTAATTTGAAAGTGAAAGTAAATGTGCACAGTGCTTTTACTGAAGGAAAGTGAGGAAAAGAGGGAAAACTCAAATGAACTAAAAACAGATGCTAGATGCTGAATTGCTGCTAATTTGAAAGTGAAAGTAAAACTCGAACTATACTTAGAGAACATATTGCTGTATTGTTTTCCCTTCGATTTTTTTTTTTCCTTAAATTTTCTTTAGTTTGTCTTAAAAAGTTCTTAAGGTCTTAAATTTTCCCCCATAAAACCTGCAGAAGCCTTGAATAAGGGTCTTGCAAAACAACCAGTCATTTTCTAAAAAAAATATATATATATATAAATATACTTTTTAACCACAAATGCTCATCTTGCACTAGCTCTGTCTTCACACATTACAGAATCACGTTGGAAAGGTCACACATGATGTAGGGAAAAGTACTGACCCAGTATTTATAAAGTGAAGGAGCAAAGAAAGTCTAAAGGCCTTTACAAAAAAAGGTAAAACAAAGCCATGTCAGATGATTTTGAAGTTGGAGAACATTTTATTTTTTCGTGATTATGTTATTACGTGATTATATAATGCGTGAAGTCGTAGACGCACATCGCAGAGCTACTGTAAGACAAGCATTTGTGGTTAAAAAGTATATACATTTTTTTTTTTTTTTTTTTTTTTTTTTTAGAAAATGACAGATAGTTTTACTAGATAAGACCCTTATTCCTTGTCTGGGATCATGTAGAGCCCTTTGATGCTGCACTGAAACTGCAATTTGGAGCTTCAAGCTGCTGATCCCCATTGAAGTCTACTACAGTATATGGAGAAAAGTCCTGGAATGCTTTCCTCAAAAACCTTTATTTCTTTTCAACTGAAGAATGAAAGACATGAACATCTTGGATGACATGGTGGTAAGTAAATTATCAGGGAATTTTAATTCAGGAGTGAACTAATCCTTCAAGACTTGATGATCTGTGGAATCCACTGAGATATATTTTTTTAAAATTCAAGGTTTGTCCAAAAATGAAAATGTCATAATTTACTCACCGTCATGCTGATCCAAACCTGTATGAATTTCTTTCTTCTGTTGAACACAAAAGAAGATATTTTGAAGAATGTTGGTAATCAAACAGTTGCCAGTAGCCTTTGACTACCATACTATGGAAGTCAGTGGCTGCATTCTTCAAAATATCTTTTTTTGTGTTCAGCAGAAGAAAGTAAGGAGAGCAAAAGATAAGAGGAATTTCATTGTTGGATGATCTAGTCCTCTAAAGACCACATGAAGTCATGAAGTAGAGTTTTATGACTTTTAGTCCACATTCTTTAGCTTTGAGTTCTATGTTAGTGTAGCATTAACAAAATTAAATTTGCGTTTAGCAAATATACAATACCATTCAAAAGTTTGGGGTCAAAAGTTTTTTTGATTCAAACAAATGCTTTTTAGAACTAAGAATGTTCCTCTCACTAATGCTATAGACTAGCAGTCAGTACATCATTATTGGCAGCATTATGTAGCTAAAGCCTTTTGGCTATTTTCAAAATACCCATCCAAACATCCTGTTTCAATAGAAAACTCGTCAATACAGAACGAGACTGTCAAGTGAATTCATGTGGCGTTTTGAAAAGCAATATTTGTAGCATGAGATACAATGGAAAGGCCAAAGATACATTTTCAATCCTGCTGCATTCTCTCTACTATGTCTCCGTCCACCACCTCTCCTTCCATCAACCATCTTCTCTCCACCCATAGTGGTCCTATGGCTTCTACCTGATCCATCTGCAGGGGAAGCAGGGCTTCCAGTTTTTCTGCAAGACAGAAGACACCAAGCGCAAGTGGATGGAGCAGTTTGAAATGGCCATGTATGTTAGAACCACATCTGAGTCAAAATGACGCAGTAATTCGATTTTTGATTGCCATATCACACGTGTTGATTACTAATCCATGCAGGTCAAACATCAAACCTGAAAGAGCCACTGCCAACCAGCACAACTTCCAAATGCACACGTTTGAAAAGAACACTGACTGCAGAGGCTGTAAAAAGCTGCTGAGGTGAGGGCTTACCCACAAACACCACTTTCTCAAATTACAGATGCAGCGCAGTGGACTAAGACGGGCTTCAAACCATGTTACTAGGCTACTAGTCTGACCTCTATTACATGAGCTGCTTCACTGATAGGCTGTATTGACTCGTGTGAAATCATAGCGCGCTGACCTAAATTTGCCACTCTGCAGCACAGGTCAGTGTGCACAATAGCTGCTAATTATAACAGCTCTGTATTTCAATCTGTGTGCAAACCGGCCTGGGATTAGTTTGGATGTTGAATGTTGCTGCTTAGTTGTGCTGACATATGGAGTCACATGGGGTGATTGTAATGGTATTAATGCATAATAGGTTGGCTTTCAAAGCCAAGCATCACTGTTACAGTAGCTCATGCCTAGAATTTGAACAAGCCTCTAAGGCTTTTCACACATATCACTGTGTAACGTGACACACCATTTGTGCTATGGACATTATTGATGCCTGAAATTGTGGCTTGTTAACTTATAAGCAATTTAAATGCATGATTTCTGACCTACATATGATAAAATGGTGCTGTAAGAGGGAAAAAAACATAAAAATGGCTATAACTACACAAACATTTGTCCTATGAATATAAAAAAATGCCGTCACGGTCTTGGTCCAAAGTGCCACAAGTGTCTTTTGGGTGCATTTGAGTATCTCAAAAAAAAAACATGGCCGTCATTGGCCGATGAAATTTTAGCACCTATTAGACAAAGTTAACAGAGGCTGATTGGAACGAAATTTGGTGGGCCAGTTTAACTCATGGCCCCATTTCTCTGTGAGAAATCTGAAAGAAATTGGCCACTAGGGGGGCGTTGTCACATTTTTCAAGGGCGTAAATGATTGTATATTGTGTGGTTTTTCGCACATCGTATCATACCATAGAACTCCTCATTCTGGACAACTTTGCCTCTTGAACCACTGCTGTCAATCAGATTGTTTATCAAATGATTGAGAAGATGTAAAAAAAAAAAAAAAAACTACTTTTGCGAACTAGTCCTAGGTTTTTCGCTCAATCTGGAAAAAAATATGCTGCAGTACAATTCTCTGGACTCTCTAGGTCAATAATTATCAAAAAAAAAAAATTGAAATTTACCCTTTGGGAAGCTATAACAGGGTGGTTTAAAAAGGGGCCTGTCCGAATTTACCCCAAATCCTATAAAGCCTAAAGGAAAACTCAAAACTTCACCAAACCTGGTAAGCACACCACCAAGCATGCAACACCAACAAGCATGCAAAGTTTTAAGGAGATCAGACCACAGCTGGTGCTATAACAGTCATAACCGTTAAAAAACATAATATTTCTATGGTAAATTACCTGGATTTGCCAAATATGCTTTTTTAAATCATTGATTTAGGTGGTTGCAAGCTTGCTAAATAATGTCTTTTTTCATATGTGCTTAAATGCCTTAAAAGTGTTTGAACCCTGATTGACGCTTGCAGTGATATTTTAAATTGCTACTGCCTTGAGTTATTATTTTGGAATAAATGTAACATGTTTAAAAACTTGATGAGATTCATACTTGGCTTTAATAAATTGAATAAAAATTACATTGTTCATGTAAAAATGTAAAAAAAAAAAATGTTTCTGATAGTGTAAGCAATGCTTATTTAACCAAGAAAATGTGACTGAGACATGAATTTACATTTGATTTAAAAAATGGATATGGATGCAATGCTAATGCAACTGCTTAGTATACAACACCCTAGCAACATAGTGCTGAGTTATGCATGCATGGGCAAGCATCATTCAAAACCATAACGAAATCTAGTTGTGTTGGATGAATTTGAAATGCGGTAGGACCTCAGGAAATGAAGACATTGTTAGATTATATTGACATTTCTCATTGTTTAATGCCCTACAGTAGCTGCTTTCAGACCCTGAAAATTTATCATTAGTCTCTCACTCTCCTTCTATCCTTGTCTTTCTTTAGGGGTATTTTCTACCAGGGATACTACTGTTCACGCTGTGGGACCGGTGCCCATAAGGAGTGTCTGGAGATCATTACCATCTGCAAAATAAGTGAGCCTCTAACAGAAACCTGCTTCTAAAAAACCACATGTACATCTGCTCTAATTAAAGAGATCAGATCACTGACCATGCTCTCTCTCTCACTTTCATTATTATTTCAGGTCCTCATGATTCGGTGAGTTTTTAGTGCCCTGTACTCATAAAGTTCCATCTCTCCGATAAATTAATTATAGTCTCTCATTGACTTGAACCAAACTTTACTACTTGTTTTTATCTTAAAGTTCTTAACTTTGAAAAACACTTTAGGGATGTTTTAAATAATGCCTGCTTATATAAAAACTGTGTTACACTTTGAAGTGCATTAAATCATAAAATCCACTCTGTCTTTCACAGGAGCCGGGGCTTCCACAATCAGGTAAGAATATAAGTAAAATGATTTCTTGTGTGATCCAAATGTGGTTATGTCAATATGAAAAATGTAGATACTGAACACAGCTTCAGGCTGTTAAACTGAAATCGACCACATTCAAGCACATGCTTTGAAGAAATTGCACATCAGCTCTATGCTGCCATCTAGTGTATAGTTCACGCATGCAGTAAATGCAAAGTGTTTGGTGTGTTCTAAGAATATAAATTATAAGCATTCATATACTTTGTTCTTTGTGCAGTTAGGATGAGCTTTTTTTCCAATGTGCTCTTAAGGTCCAAAGATGGTGGCCATCAGAAATTACCATGGTACCCCTGCCCCGCCAGGCAAGATCCCTCTCTCCTTTCAGACAGGAGAAGTCATTGAGCTCCTAAAGGGAGATCCAGACACATCATGGTGGGAGGTATGATGTTATAAATTGATAATTTACTATGTTTACATAGAGAATCTGTACTATGGTCCAAATTTTACACCTTTCAGGTGCCATATGTGGCTCTGGACCACAAAACCAGTCATAAGTAGCATTGGTATATTTGTAGCAATAGCCAACAATACATTGTATGGGTCGAAATTATACATTTTTTTTTATGCCAAAAATCATTAGGATATTAATTAAAGATCATGCTCCATGAAGATATTTTGTAGATGTCCTGCCGTAAATATATCAAAACTTTATTATTGATTAGTCATATGCATTGCTAAGAACTTAATTTGAACAATTTTAAAAGTGATTTTCTCAATATTTTATTTTTTTTGCACCCTCAGATTCCAGATTTTCAAACAGTTCAAATATATTGTCATCATATTTCAGATGATGTATAAATCTCATTTTCAAAAAATTGATCCTTGACTGGTTTTGTGGTCCAGGGTCACATATGCTAGTAAAAGTAGCCATGGTGAGTAAATTCAATGGAGTAATTGGTCAGTTAAGAAATATTAATTCTTAACTAAGAGTTAAGAAATATTTATGGCCTGTAATTTTTTTCAGTTTTATCAGGTTATCTTTGAACTCTGGTCAAACTTAATGCAGTTTCTGTAGTATAACCCTATGTCTTGTTTTTTATGGCTTGCTTTTCTTAATTCATTAATCTTTACCTGTAAATCATTGGATTTTTATCTCAGGGCAAACTCATCCAAACCCAAAAGACTGGCTTCTTCCCAAGTTCCAGTGTGAAACCATGTTTAGACCCTAAGGTACAAGTTCATAAAAGTACCCAGCAGGCACTGGACGTCAGTATAATGTCAAGTTGACATTTTGTTCCCCAACGTCAGACAGATGTTGCATTTTGGTTGAGACTGAAAATCGGGTTGACGTCAGTATTTGACGTTGGATTTTAGTTACATAACCTAAAAACAACAAAACATCAGCGTCCGCTGACATCGGTATTGGACATCAAATTAATGTTGACAGTAGACGTTAAATTCACAGTTTTGGTCAACTGACGTCGCAACGGAAATTTAACCAAATATCACTGTCTCATTATGTTTTGTGCCTGCTGGGTAAAATCAAATAATGTTAACATTTACATTTCTTTTAATTATACCTAACCTTTGTTTCTCTCAAATATATGATTATTAAAATATTAGGCTGTGTTCTTCACTATTAAAAATTAAACCAGGGCTTGTCTCAAATCATTTTATGATGGTGTTCTTCTCTACAGCCTTTCCAGTCATTTTCCAGCCGTCAGTCCTCCAGAGAGACCGATTACTACGTTTATCCCTGGTATTTCATCCTGTTTTAGAGCACATTGATTTTTCTATTCTTACGCTTCACTTTACCAAGATACTACAAGATTTGGTTTGTTTACAATACACTTTTGACAGTTATGTTAATATTATAATTAGCTATGCTACTCTCATTTGGCCTAGTGAAATTTGCATGGAATTACATGTGTCATAACTATAATCAATGATGATGATTGATTAGCTTTAGGCTAATTGCGAGGCATGTTGAGGGTAACGACCTCTGAGTTGCTGTAATGATGTACAGTGTATTGAATGGGCTTGTGAATGAAGTGTGCGTTTTCCCTGTGGGCTTCAGGTTTGCAGGAAACATGGAACGACAGCAGGCTGACAACCTGCTTAAGTCTCACAGCAGCGGCACCTATCTGATTCGCGAGAGGACAGCAGAAGCAGAGAGATTCGCTATCAGCATCAAGTAAGTGTTACGGGGAACGCATGTATTCATGTCAAGAATCGAACATTCTGTCTGTCTTTTAGTATTTTGTCATTCACCATTGCTATGTGTCTTTTAACAGGTTTAATGATGAAGTGAAGCATATTAAAGTTATTGAGAAAGACAACTGGATTCACATCACTGAGGCAAAGAAGTTCGAAAGCCTCCTGGTAAGAGAAATATTTCGCTGTTAAAAGCAAAATGGGATTTTATGCTTGCACAGTGAAGACTGGACAATTAATTCACTTCACACAATTAACTTGAAGCACCTAACATACTGATTTCTTTGCAAGTTTTATATTGTAGATATTCTTTTAGTGTCTGTACATATACATGCTACTATTCAAAAGCAGAACATTTGTGACTCTGGACCACAAAAAAACAGCCATAAGGATCCATTTTTTAAATTAATAAGCTTTTAATTGATGTATGGTTTGTTAGGAGAGGACAATATTTGGCTGAGATACAACTATTTGAAAATCTGGAATCTGAGGGTGCAAAAAAATCTAAATATTGAGAAAATCACCAAATGAACCAATGCATATTACTAATCAGAAATTAAGTTTTGATATATTTACGGTAGGAAATGTAGAAAATATCTTCATGGAACATGATCTTCACTTAATATCTTGATTTTTGGCATTAAAGAGAAATTCATCATTTTAACCCAACAATGTATTTTTGGCTATTGCTACAAATATACCTGTGGTTTTGTGGCCCAGGGTCAGATTTATTCAGCAAGCATACATTAATTTGATCAAAAATTACAGTTTATATTTATGGGAATATATATATATATATATATATATTGATACATCTTCAAAGGTTATGGGTATCCCAATCAGTTATGATCCTATGGTTTGGATATTAGGGATACTGAATTATTAAATTTGTCTCATCATAAAAAGCATTTCATACTTTTGGCTGGTACAGCTGGGAAAAAATGTAGAAAACTAGAAAACATTGGATCAGCAAACGTATTTCATATTGCACCCATGAGAAAATCCTCTGAAAAAATGTGGGTTTTTTTTTTTTTTTTTTGGAGCATTTACCTTCACACAAAAAATAATTGTAAGAATGTATATTACTTTTAGATTTTTTGGATTTTATTTTTAATTAATAATAAAGACAACTAAATATATTATTTTTGAGTTTGTTTGTTTTTTGTTTGTTTCTTTCTTTCTCTCTCTTTCTCTTGTTAGTTTTGCTTTTGTTAAAGAAAAATTTTGTTTGTAATGTTGTTTATACAATATATATTTTGTTTTATGTAATGTCTGAAAATAAGACTATATATATAAAATAATGACAGTTTATGATGTTAGAAACATTTTCTATTTCAAATAAATGCTATTCTTTTGAACTTTCTATTCATCAAAGAATCCTGAAAAAAAAATTGCCACAGAGATATTTAGCAGCACAACAGTTTTCAACATTGATAATAATATGAAATGTTTCTGGAGCAGTAATCGCTGGTGGAAATGTAGCTTTGCATCACAGGAATAAATTACATTTTGAAATACATTGAAATAGAAAACGGTTATTTTATTAAAAAACTATATACTGTACTTTTTTCCTTGCAAATACTGGTATTTCTTCTGAAAATGCATGTTAAAAAAGATGAAAAAATCTGGAATATCAAAGTGCTGTAAGTAACTTTAGCTGTGTTTCTTTGTTACAGGAGCTTGTGGAGTATTATCAGAGTCATTCACTGAAAGAGAGCTTCAAGCTGTTGGACACAACATTACGTTACCCTTACAAATCCAGGGAACGCTCAAGTTCTCGCACCAATACCCGCTCACCAGGTAAACATTTGCTGCCATAATCCTCCTTCGCTTTTTATCTCTATCGTTCGCTCCCTGTCTCCCTTTTTTATTTTCACTCTTCTGCTTTCTTGCTTTTTCTGGCACACATTTTGTATTGAGCCCCCACCAGTCTGGCCAGCAGCCTTCTTGGACACACTCTGGAAGTCTGAACAAACAAACCCTGCCAGCTGGTCCCGCCCTCACATTCTGTATGCCCCACCTCCTGGCATTTCAGCTGTCATTCATCTTGGGTTGGTTGTTAAGGATCCGCCCACTCTGGCTGAGGCCGAGGCCTGACTGAGACTTCTGGCTCCTGGGGCCAAGTTTTGCTCGGCCAGCTGAATAGGTTCCAATAAACAGATGCTTCATTAGATGTATTATAAATGATGTGCCTTTGTTCGTTTTCCAGTCAAGCTTAACTGGTGTTCACTGATACTTTTATGCAAGTGCTAAAAGACAATGTCTTTTTGTGAGGGGCTGAGAATATGGAAGGCTTGAAGATCTCCATAAGTAACACAAGAGCTGCTTAAAGGAGCCATTCACCCAAATTTTGTTATTCACTCACACTAATGTTGTTTCAGACCTGTGTGACTTCCTTTTTCCAGAAAAACAGAAAAGGACACTGAATGTTCACTGTGTTCTTTTCCATACTATTAAAATAAATGAAAGCTGATACACACACTGACATTCAAACGCTGGGGGTCGGCAATATTTTTTTTATGTTTTTGAATGAAGTTTCTTTTGCGCATCAAGGCTGCATTTGTGACCCTGGAAGACAAAACCAGTCATAATGGTAATTTAAAAAAAAAAAAAAAAGAGATTTATACATAATCTGAAAGCTGAAAAAAGCTTTCCATTGATGTATGGTTTGTTAGGATAGGACAATATTTGGGAAAATCACCTTGAAAGTTGTCCAAATGAAGTTAGCAATGCATATTACTAATCAAAAATTAAGTTTTGATATATTTATGGTAGGAAATTTACAAAATATCTTCATGGAACATGATCTTTACTTAATATTCTAATGATTATAACGATAATAATCGATATACATATAGTATACATATTATACTATAAATCACATGGGTCACATTTATTTTTTCAAATATACAGTAAAAACTAATACTGTGAAATATTATTACAATTTAAAATAAGAGTTTCCTTTTAATTTATTTTAAAAATAAATTTATTTAAAATAAATCTATTACTTTAATGTCACATGATCCTTCATAAATCAAAAACTTTTCGTAGTATTATAAATGTTGATCAAAAGAGTTGTGCTTCTTAATATTTTTGAGGAAACCGTGATTTTCTAGGATATTTTTGACAAATTAAAAGTTCAAAAGAACAAAATTTATTTGAAATATACAAATCTTTACTGTTGCTTCTAATCAATTTAATGTGTTCTTTCAAAATAAATGTATTAATCTCTTTAAAAAAAAGCTTAGCTTCTGAAAGGTAATATGTACTTTACCTAAAATCAATTTTCTGTCAAAAAAATGAATTCTGATTGTGACTGTTAGAACATGTACTGAACACAAACTCTCTCACACACATACGAACACCTTTCTGACTCTTTAATGTCCTTAAAGTCTGTGTAAAGCAATATTAAATGTTCTAATTTGTCACACCATAGAAAATGTTAATAACCACCCAACCAAATTTGAATTATATAAAAAAGCCAAGTAAATAAAATAAGTTTTCAAAATCTTGAAAAAATAAGCAGTATTTTCTGCTCTCAAACGCTGGTGGCATCCACTGTTGGCTGTGAAGCCACACCCACTAGTGGGAAAGCTCCGCCTCTCTCAAGTGTCAAATACTGCCAAACTGTAGCAAACTGTAGACTGTAGTAAGTAACGATAATGACAGTAACTCACGATTTAGCAGGCGAACCACTGATGCTAGTGCGCTCTAGTTTTTAGATGTGTTTAACTTGAAGCATCACTGCGCATACTGATTAGTGTAGATTCAAGAGCGATTCGAAAGCATATGGAGCCGTCTGCTTTCTGTAGATCTCACTTTACTTTGATGTCCTACAATGATTGGTCTGCGCAGTGCTGCTTCAAGTTGAACACACTTCTTATAGTGTTAGGGGAGGGCCCATGCTCAGTGACTCCATTGCGTCATCAAGACATGCTTTTAGCCCTGCCCAAAAAATCCTGAACACAAAAGTGGGGGCACATAAGCAATTCACATTTTTAAAACAATTTTATCATTTATAATGTGTTTAGAAATTCTCTTAATTGCCTTTGCACGGACTTTAAATTTAAATTTTTTACCCTGTAATTTTTGTTGTGCCCTTCCTCTTTTATTTGTTTGCGCTGTCTCTCACTCTCTGCCTGTCTGTCTCTTTGTCCCCCCCTCTCTCCCCCCGTACTGTCTCAGCAGCCACCTGTGCTTCCTACAACTTCTCCTTCCTCAGTCCTCAGGGCCTCAACTTCTCCTCTCAAAGCTCTGCTCCCTTCTGGTCAGGTATTGCGCTTCTTGCTTGTTCGTGCTCTTGCATCATCCATGCCACCTTCCCCAAATCCTCTTCACTTTCAACCCTTCATCTCCCATCAACATGTCTCCCCCGGTTGTGTTTTCATCGTCGTCTCATTAGTGTTCCAGACATTGATAAAGTTCCGGTGAAAATACCCCAGCATTAGTCACAAGCTTCCATTCATTCACATCTCGCTCACAGTGTCACAGTGTCAATAAATCTGTTGTTTAAAGTATTAGTTCACTTCCAGAATAAACGTTTCCTGATAATTACCCTGATGTCATTCAAGATGTTCATGTCTTTCTTTCTTCAGCTGAAAATAAATTAAGGTTTCCGAGGAAAACATTCAAGGATGTTTTTCCATATAGTGGACTTCAGTGGGATCAATTGGTTAAAGGTCCAAATTGCAGTTTCATTGCAGCTTCAAAGGGCTCTACACAATCTCAGATGAGGAAAAAGGGTCTTATCTAGCGAAACGATCAGTCATTTTGTAAAAACAAAAGTTAAAATGTATATACTTTTTAACCTAAGATGCTCATCTTGCAGTAGCTTTGTGATGCGTGTCAGTGTTTTCAAATATTTCCAATTCATTGTTGGAAAGTGCACTTGCGGTTAGTTCTTCATTTGTGTGCTTCGTTTAAAAAAGATAAGTTGGGATAAAAAACTCCATCTCATTTTCTTCTCTAGCTTCAACATTGTCCAACATCATGGTTTTTAGTGTTTATTTAACGTGTTTTATTTAACTTATTTATTGCAAGACAAGCATTTGTGGTTAAAAAGTACAATAATTTTATTTTTTTTTTAAGAAAAAAAATGGCTCCCACTGTAGTTAGTCCACTATATGGAGAAAAATCCTGGAATGTTTTTCTCAAAAACCCTCATTTCTTTTTGACTGAAGAAAGAAAGACCTGAACATCTTGGATGACATGGGAGTGAATAAATTATCTGTAAATTTCTGTTCTAGAAGTGAACTAATCCTTTTAAGCATTTAATGGTGCTCATCATCACCTTACATGCGCTAATCTTGGGATGTTGCTGGCCTTGTTCAGTATTCACACCCAGGGTAGTGAGCACAGCTGTGGCGCGATACAACTTTGCTGCTCGAGACATGAGAGAGCTGTCCCTGCGAGAAGGGGACATTGTCAAGATCTACAGCAAGATCGGTGGAGACCAAGGCTGGTGGAAAGGAGAGGCCAACGGCAGGGTAATAAAACAAGCAAATGATCTGAAATCAAGCTTCAAATACAGTTGAGGTCAAAAGTTTCCATACAGCTTGCAGAATCTGCAAAATGTTAATTATTTTACCAAAATAAGAGGGATCATACAAAATGCATATTATTTTTTATTTAGTACTGTCCTGAATAAGATATTTTACATTAAAAGATGTGTACATACAGTCCACAAGAGAAAATAATAGTTGAATTTATAAAAAATTATCCTGTTCAAAAGGTTACATACACTTGATTCTTAATACTGTGTTGTTACCTCATTTGATCCACAGCTGTTTTTTTGTTTAGTGATAATTGTTTGTGAGTCCCTTGTTTGTGCTGAACAGTTAAACCGCCCACTGTTCTTCAGAAAAATCCTTCAGGTCCCACATACTCTTTGGTTTTTCAGCATTTTTGTGTATTTGAACTCTTTTCCAACAATTATGCGTAATTTTGAGACACTGAGGACAACTGAGGGACTCATATGCAACTATTACAGAAGGTTTAAATGTTCACTGATGCTCCAGACGGGAAAACGATGGATTAAGAGCAGGGGGTGTAAACTTTTGAACAGAATGAAAATGTGTACATTTTTCTTATTTCGCCTAAATATCATATTTTTTCATTTAGTGCTGCCCTTCAGAAACTACAGAATGTCCTTACATGTTTCCCAGAAGGCAAAATAAGTTAAATTGGCCCTGATCTTCAAATTTCAAAAGTTTTCACCCCCCGGCTCTTAATGCATCGTTTTTTCCTTCTGAAGCATCAGTGAGTGTTAGAACCTTCTGTAATAGTTGCATATGAGTCCCTCAGTTGTCCTCAGTGTGAAAAGATGGATCTCAAAATCATACAGTCATTGTTGGAAAGGATTCAAATACACAAAAATGCTCACTCATGAACAACTATCATGAAATAAAACACACACACAGCTGTGAATCGTTCAGGTAACAACAGTATTAAGAATCAAGTGTATGTAAACTTTTGAACAGGGTCATTTATAAATTCTGCTATAATTTTCTCTTGTGGACTGTGTGTAAACGTATTTTATGTGAAATATCTTACTTAGGTCGGTAGTAGTTAAAAAATGACATGCATTTTGTAGGATCCATTTTTTAGTACAATAATTAACATTTTGCAGATTCCGCAAGGTGTATGTAAACTTTTGACCTTAATTGTATTAAAACAAGCAATATCTCCATGTTTTCCATTCAGATTGGATGGTTCCCCTCGACGTACGTCGATGAAGAGGGTGTGCAGTGAAACTCTGGGGTCTCACATCGTCCGTTAAATCCGCAGCCCTCTGAGAGGACTCTCTGGAAGACTTTTTTGCTGGAAACATATTTTACAATGATTATTTGTACTTCTGTCTCCTTTCGTCACGTACGAATATGCTTTTTTCCCTTTCTCGGAATGTCTGTGTGATCTCTGTGAAGAAAAAAACTGCTCCAAGTCTGTTCGTTCGCAGCGGCAGGAGGAGGAAAACTGTGAACAGAGCAGAACTTTGCCTTGAAGTGGCCAAAGGACAAGCATGGCTTTAAATTTGTACAGAAATACCTGTAAGGTGCGCTGCCGGCCACACGGGGATATAATTGGGGGTGGGGATGTATAAAATTATATATAAAGATAATTTATTAAAGAGATATATCTATGATTAAAATGCAATGTTGAACAATGTTCAACAGCAGCAGCGCAAAGAATATACGAGAGCAGAAAAGATGCACTTTGCATTTCTTTACAGAGAGAATTTGCCTTAGTAAATGGTAATGCCTTTAGAGGTGGAAGTAAAGAGATGGATTCAGACTCATCTTGCACATACACACTCGTACATCTGCCCTGTCCAGAAATACGGTGCCTTTTCGTACGTGTTCTTCACTCCCAACAGCGTCTAGTTTATATAGCTGCAACAGCGGTGCACTCTCACGGCCCTCAACGCTGCTCAACCAGAAGACCATAAACAAGACTGAACATTTCTTGAACTGGAATGAACAGATGACCAGATCTGCTCATCATCTCACTGGAATGAAGGGGCAGCTAACCGAATTGCTTTAGCTGACTTGGACAATGAAGGATACAAGCACCATCATGTCTTCCTCAAACTTCAAGAGGATGCAAAAGTGCAATGGAGTGTCAGGAAGAGGTTCAGCTAACGCTGTTTCTGTGATTAGCATTTCTTCCCACATTCTCAGTGGTCCAAATTTGGACTAAAAAGGGAAAACTGAATGCTGTGCACTGACTTATCATGAATACCCAGAGGTTTCTGTGAGATTTTTTTTTTTCGTCTTCTACAAGCACATACATTTTGCCATTCCACCTTTCTCGTCTGCAGCCTGCCACATTATCTTACCAGAGTATCTTGCCTTACTGGTGGACACATTTGGTGCTACATATTGAAATCCCTTGAGTTAGGGTGGAATTTTCTTTTATGCTGTTGTGGACGAGACCCACTGCTGAAAAAACCTCAGCCATCAAGTGCACTTTATACGTCCAGAGACCTTTTAACACAGGACACCACACTGCAGACCTAGACATTAAAATGTCATATTATTTAAAAATTTGTTTGAAATGTCCTTGTTTTTACCTCTGGAGGAAAAAAAATAAATCCTTGACACTATGAGCAGCGATCCCTCAGAGATATTGAACATTACCTGTAAACTCCGTAAGTGCATGGATGTGTCCCTCATACAGTCCTTGGAGAAAAACCTTTCAGTGTTGCCGGCCGTCAGAAATTGAACCTGTAAATCGAGGCGGGAGAGTGCTAGACTGTAATAAAGCATCGGATGTGTTTTAGCTGCGCTCCAGGCGATAGAAGAGTGCGGCTCGGGTGGAGGTAGCGCTGGCTTAGGGGCTTAGTACCTGTTTGTGTAGTGGACAAAATCCCATTGCATGTGGTCATAGATATTACAACTGCTGTCCGTGAATCCTAAAAAAAAGATGTTTAAAAATCAAGAAATTGTGTAAATTTTTTTGAATGGTCAGTTATTTCGAAACTGAGGTCTATCATGAAATAAATATTTCTTTTTTGCCTATTTGCGGTGTCCTTTTCATTGTTAACATGATACTCCAACAGCATTCTTTGATGCACAGTTGAGGTCAAAAGTTTACATACACTTTGCGGAATCTGCGGAATTATTTTACCAAAATACGAGGGATCGTACAAAATGCATGTTATTTTTTCATGTAGTACTGACCTGAATAAGATCTTGCACAAAAAAGGCCTTTACCTATAGTCCACATAGAAAATAATACCACGTTCAAAAGTTTACATACACTTGTCCCAACTCGAGGACCTTTCCCGATTCTAACCCCCCCTCTCCCACTTTGCTTTCTGTCAGCTCTACACGGTCCTGTCCTGATAAACAGCAAAAATGCCAAAAATACATTTTTAAAAAAGATGTACATGCACTTGATTTCTTATACTGTGCTAAGAGCCGGGAGATGAAAACTTTTTGAATTTGAAAATCAGGGTAAATTTAACTTATTTTGTCTAATGGGTAACTTGTAAGGGTCTTCTGTAGCTTCTGAAGGGCAGTATTAAATGAAAAAAATATTATATTTAGCCAAAATAAGAAAAATGTACACATCTTCATTCTGTTCAAACGTTTTCACCCCTGGCTCTTAATGCATCGTTTTTTCTTCTGAAGCATCAGTGAGCATCTGAACTTCTGTAATAGTTGCATATGAGTCCATCAGTTGTCCTCAGTGTAAAAATTGCATCTCAAAACTAGACAGTCATTGTTGGAAAGGGTTCAAATACACAAAATGCTAAAAAAAACAGAATTTGTAGGACCTGAAGGATTTTTCTGAAGAACAGCTAGTGTTCAGAACAAACAAGAGACTCATGAACAACTATCACTAGACAAAAAAACAGCTGTGGATCATTCAGGTAACAAAGTATTAAGAATCAAGTGTATGTAAATTTTTTTTTATAAATTCACCTATTATTTTCTCTTGTGGACTATATGTAAACATATTTCATGTGAAATATCATATTCAGGTCAGTACAAAATAAAAAATAACATGCATTTTGTATGATATTTCTTACTTTGGTAAAATTAACATTTTGCAAATTCTGCAAGGTGTATGTAAACTTTTGACCTCAACGCTATGTGTTTAGAATCGCCACTAGGTGGCGTCAAGTTACTTTTTTCATGACAGAAAGCACCTGATTTGATTTTGAACAGTCAGACTGGTCCAACACACATGGTTACAGTTATGCATAAAATGTAAGGACGTGTGACCATCTGTGCGTAATCTTACCTCTGTTCTGCACATCACAATCAATTCCATCGTAATTTATTTGCCAACTAATGCAGCACCTATCGACAGAGAAAAAAATAAGCATTGCATTTCTTCTTCTTGGTTTCATAAGAATAAAAAAATCTACAACAAATGCAGCGGGAACAAAGAGCCATCTTCGTGTGATTAATCTTGTTTGAGGATGTTCATTAGCATTGGCACATCCAATTAAAAGAGATCTCCTTGAGAACAGCTTGTGTCACGCCCAACTAGCTTTCTTTTTTCTAATTACCTCAGTGAATACAGCTAGGTTGAGATTTATTAAGGTGATTTATCAGCTGTTTATTAGATTTTCATGACACTTTTGTGTCTTTATTAAAATGAGCTACTAAATAGAGTGATAGTAATTTAATTAGAATAATTTATATATAATAATTAGAATAAAAATGACACTTTTAACAATATTTCAAGTGTAATTTATGAGATGTGGTGTATTTTGAATCCAGTTTTTCTTTATAAAAAGCAAACGGTTGATTATACTGATTTCAAAGTTAAGAATTAATTAGGTCGAATATGCATTGATCCAAAAACCATAATAACATCTTAGTTGATAATTCAGTATACTTTATTATTGACAAAACATCCCATGTTTTGGTAGTGACTGTATTTCGGCAGTGACAGTAATGCTTTGGTAGCAACCACATCACATTACAGAATTTTAACTTGCATGCTAAAACACCACTACTTCCCTTTTGTCACTACCGAAACAATGATGACATGTTTTGGTTGTGCATGTGACAATTTTATGGGATAACGCCCAAAAAAAACAAAGATGTCAAAACTGAAACTCCACCAAATGTTTTGGTTGTGACTGTTTTCATAGTAACAATTTCAGATACTTTTGAATGTAGCTCAAAGATGCAAATCAGCACATGGTTAGTTAGCCCAGTTCTGAACAGTGGTACACATAAAAAACCCCTAAATGTTATGGAATAACTCCCAAAAAACTTAACTGCAGAAAAACATTTTTTTGAACACATTTATGTCAAAATGATGAGGCCAATCTATTTACCATGTAGCTCTGAGAGAGAGAGTGACACATAAATATTTCCTGGTCATAAATGTAGGGCTGTAGTTAAAAACTAAGAAATACACTGTTTTTGAAGTGACATGAAAATACATTTTTTTGTAAGGTTTCATAGTTTTAAAAAAATATATTTTTTACTTCACTTTTTAAAAGAATCAAAAAGATACTTTTAAAAATAACAATGGAAAAAAATACAAAAAATATTTCAATATAATTTTCATAAGTGGAAATTTAGGATTTAAGAGTTGGGGACAGCCACCTCCCAATTTAAAGTACCCGATAAATGATAATTTGATATATATTAAGTTTATAATGTTTTAAATATTATTGTGGGTTTCAATAGATGATAGAAGGATCTTAGTAAACATCTACGATTTGAATACCTAAATGCTTTTTAAATGTGCGTTTTGGTTGTGGGACAGCAGTTCAGACCATTTCTGTAGAAGAAAACTCCTTTACAGTCCATATTTTGTACTTTTGTAGCATATTGACCCATTATAAAGAGCACTACTTTTAGGGCGCTGCTGTTTTGCGCACTCTTCGATGACAGCAATGTCTCTTTACACCTTAATGTAGAGTTTTGTAAATGCTATAAATAGCTAATATCGACCTATGTTTATCACCGTGCTCAGTCTCCCAATCGTTCGCCGTGCATCCTCATGCGTCCCATGTTTTAGGGATTCACTCGCGTCACTGAAGCAGTGGAGCTCAGCTCATCTCATGCTGCTGCTGCTTCTGTCGTCTCACACTCATGGATCATCATATCCACACAGGTACCGTGGAATGCTGTCCCCCTCTTAAACCTTGTCAACATCGTGCTTGTGTTTATCGGGTAAGTCTTTAAAGTGCTTATTTGCGCCATGATGAACGGAGTGTTAATGTTGAACCGAGAGAAGTCTCGGTTGCTATTTTGACCTGCTTTTTTGGATTTAATGTCTGTAGCGCATCATTTTAAGATCATCTGTCTCCAGTGATAGTGGTTTTAAAAGATTCGCTTTCGACGTAAATCTTGGCGGGGTTTTTTACGCGGGGTTTTAAGAGGTAATCGCGTTATTCAACCGATTTACACAATATAAATTAAAAGTAAGAGTAAACCGACTCATACGAATAAGCTCAAACAAATAAATCAATCAGTGACGGTGTTTTAAAACCTAGTGAGGTTAAGGGGACATTCACAGAGGACACGTTCTGTCTGCGTTATTTTTTTATTATTAACCGTTATTATTATTTTCCATATACACACGCGTCTAACCGTTGCGTCGCCTTTCGCGCCATAAGCGTGGCGTTTGAAGTAACTTTTAAAACGTTTCTACATAGACTTAAGCGGTCAGGAAGTATGTGTAGATCATTTTAAAACCAAGGACACGTCCCGACCGAAGGCGTCTCGGACAGCATGTTTGGTTATGATAGGCTTGCCTCAAAATGCTGCCTAGGTAAGATATTTATATATTATA
This sequence comes from Labeo rohita, assembly GCF_022985175.1. Classification (NCBI taxonomy): domain Eukaryota; kingdom Metazoa; phylum Chordata; class Actinopteri; order Cypriniformes; family Cyprinidae; genus Labeo; species Labeo rohita. Next base: position 19,493,943 of record NC_066889.1, on the reverse strand, counting down.
CACCTTAATTGTGTTCACCAAAAATGCTAATAATTTCTGTTGTGTTCCACATATAAGTCACACAGGTATTCTTACTCTTATTGCTTATTATAAATGAGCTTTAGTCCTAAAAAAATGTATTAAATATTTCTGTAGTAGTGTGCTGGCATAATAAAGAACAAGGAGTTCTTTATATAAATGCAAAGGGAATATTACCTGAATTCTCTGATACAGGGATTTTCAAACTGGTCGATGATTAAATTCTTTAAAATATCATCTTTTGTGTTCAGCAGAAGAAAGAAACAAAGGTTTTGAAACAACTTGAGGGCGATGATGACAGTAGTGAACTACTGTAAAAGGGTCAGCAAGGATTTGTCATCTAGGATTTCATCAGAAATATCTTAATTTGTGTTCTGAAGATGAACGGAGGTCTTATGGGTTTGGAACGACATGAGGTTGATTAATGAATGACAGAATTTTCATTTTTGGGTGAACTATCCCTTTAATAAATTCACCTCCACTAGTTCTGAAAGTGCTGCTGGGGGACCTGACTTATAGCGCCGCCAAAACAGAACGTGTTTGGAGAGGATGTTGGTTACTGCGGAACAATAGTGATATGATGTGGCATTTTGATGCAGTCTGTGACGCTACATTTAATGTCACACTTTGACCTTTCCTCACTTTGTTTGCCATTTGCTTTATGTCTGTCTTTCTGTTAGTCCCTCTTTCTAAATGTCAGAGCTCCATTACAGATTGCAGTAGTTTTCCTGATGATGGTGACATCAGGGGTGTAAGTTAACTTTTTTTTTTGCACGTAGCTCGGGTGCTACAGAGGTTGAAAGATTGTGTCACCGTCTCTGATAACGACAGTAGTGCAGTTCATTACTTAGTTTAGATTAGTTCACTTCCAGAATAAAAATGTCCTGATAATTTACTCACCCCTATGTCATCCAAGATGTTCATGTCTTTCTTTCTTCAGTCAAAAAGAAATTAAGGCTATTAAGGAAAACACTGCAGGATTTTTTATCATATAGTGGATTTAAAAGGGAGCCTACAGGTTGAAGATCAAAACTGGAGTTTCGATGCAGCTTCAAAGGGCTCTATACGATCCCGGTTGAAGATTGAAGGTCTTATCTAGTGAAACAATGTAATTTTATTTTTTTTTAAAAAAAGGTATACCACGAATATGGAGAAAAATCCTAGAATATTTTCCTCAAAAACCCCTCCGTCTAAACAAAGAAGGACATGAACATCTAAATTATCAGGACATTTTTATTCTGGAAGTGAACTAATCCTTTAAACATGTCAGATTCATGTTGAATACAGTTCGGGGAAAAGAAAAATTATAATTTCATTTTTTTCTATACTGACAATATTTAGTAGTCTGTGTAAATAATCTAGACTGGATTTAAATTGCTAGTAAATTCCACAAATAATTAACATTTAATTAATTATGAAGTAGCACATTGAAATAAATGTGAAATAGAACCTCTGTAATGTTAATTAGTGTATACAGTTAAATGCTGTGCCACTTGAACTTAATTTTTTTATGAGTAATTATGAGAAGTGTTCCCTTTTTTGCTTATATTTACATACTGTAATGTGCACTAAATAACTCTAATTTCAGAACCATGAAATCATCAGTGTATATGAGATGGAGTGATTTTGTTTGTAACATGAGCGATATATGAGCAATATTACACGAGTGGCAGTGCGATATGGCTGTATATACTGACACAGCCGTGATTCGGCCGTAGACACAAGGCCGAGTGTCGTAGGTAATCACAGCATTGTCTTTATACAAAAGTTTAATGCCACAAGTGTGTAAACACATAAGAAACAACAATGGAGTATCTTTAAAAACCCACTTTTGTGCGAAATACTTCCTTCCGCAACGGATTCCTTCGTCTACATTACACAACTGAAAACACATGTCATATGACTATTCATGCAGGTACAACCATAGATATGTATATGTATTTAGATGGGTGATGCGTCTACAAGCTTGAGGCGGTCGAACGGGGAATCTACCTATGCATATCTATGGGTACTACAATGAGCATGATGTTATTGTTTACACGCTCATCAAGGATACGCAGAGCAAATGTGGACAGCCACGCCATCGTATCCCGGAGTTTTCGAACTAAAACAGGGTCTGCAGCATTTTCAAAAGTCTTCGTTTTTAAGGGTTGAAACGCCGGAGTAGTGTAAACGACAGGTGTAACTGTAGCAAAAGTTGAACGAAAAAGTTAAAAGTTAAAACGAAAACACACTAGTGTAAACGCAGTCTGAAGTTGACAGTTTAACAGCTGAGCCCAAGCCTCCGTTACTCCCTTAATTCAAAAACGTCATTTTGGAACTAGTAACGTTAGTAACTTTAAAAAGGAATGTTGCGCTGCTTCATTGAAAGCTTATTGTATTACTGTATTAAAAGCTCACTGTATTATGAAGAGTATTATGAGCGCGAGTTTTTACATAAATTAGAACGTGAAGAGATTTTGCCTTCAGCAAAAAAATATTTACTCCGTAACAATTTTTTTTTTTTAAAAAAAGATTGAGATCAAAGACTGCTTGTTAGATTTACCCAAAATGAATGATCTCATGTTTAACCACTATAGAGCCATAGAGCAAATTCCAGAAGATCTGACTGAGGTATGGCTGCTCTTGGCAGGTTCATGAGCATTGAATGCCTGCTGATGCCCTGGAGCTCCGAAAATACTCATACTCAAATCTAATACATTCTTACTTAAAAAAAAAAAAACTCTGAACGCTACATTTGTTATAAAAATTATAGCGGATTTAGGCATTCACCATGGCACTCGCTGTGAGAAATACCCTAAGCAGAGCGATACAAACAGTGAAATGTTTCATTAGTTCCGATATCATTAGAATGTCGCACTCCTCTCAGCCAATCAGATTTGAGGAACTGTTGTATAAGCATATATATGTCATAATGTATATGCTTTCCTGCTCAGATGGTTGAGGGTGCTAATGTCTGTGAACTTCTCATAAGAGTCCTTGAATGTGGCCGCTGCCTGCCAATCCCACGTCTGTTCAGATGTTGTGTGCTATGAGAGGAGAAATCAGGGAGCAGACCCAGCGCAGGGTGACTGACTCATTGAAAATCATCTCAGATGGATGGCTACCCAGTCATGCATTGAGCTCTGAATGAGCTCTGTGCCACTCTGGCTCTGGCTCATGGCTGAATTTGATGGCACTGCTAAATCCCAGCAGTCAGGATGTCATGATGAAATAGACATTGAATGCTCTGGAATGGTGTTGGCGCAGGTGCCTCGAGATTTTCGGCAGTTGGTGAGGTGGTTTGTTGGTATATTTAATGAGTTGGGTTCATGAGTTCATGTTTTTCATCGATTCATCATGTTTCCCTGCATGCCTGTCTAGCACCAGCTGTTAAAGTGCATTGTGCGACTTATGCATCTTCCTGACTTATTACTGAATGCACAGATGAGTAGTCTGTTGCTAACTGCATTAAGCAGTACTCCATTCATTTTCACCGATGCAAAAGAGTTCAGTAAGTCATGTTGCTCTCTAATGCTGAATTCATTACCCGTAATTCAGCAAAATTGAAAATAACTGGAGCTCCTTTCGCCCTAAGCAGTTAAATCGAGGATTTTTTGTTAATGATGAGCCAAACACAAGCTCATTTAAACAAAGCACTAATGAGACACATGCGGTGTTAAAATGTCAGGATGACTGAAATAAGTTCTTTTCACCGTGACCTCTAATTCAAACAGCGCAGGAGAAATTATTAGAACAGCTCTCAGATTTACAATAGACAACCCCCACCTCTACAAGCTATAATAACAATCAAGGGGAAACACGCCTCATGAGGTGCAAAAATACTGACGTTTTATATTATACACTATGGCTGTGCTGTATGTCACAGTAAAAACAGGGTTCAAATGAATGGCTATATAGGAAGACGTTGCGTGTTGAATGGGTTGCATGCAATGTAACGCATTATTATGACGCACTATTTGATATCTCATGCACACACCATGCCCATGGCAGTTTCCATCTGGCTTTGGAGAGCTGCCGTTCTGGGTAGCAATCTGTGTGCATTTGTGCTCCCTTACAATGAAGGGGACATCTATTTCCCGTTCTGCTGCAGCTTGATGCTGAATTGAGTTGGGATGTCATTCAGGGCTCTAGACTGCACCTATACTAGAATTCACCTAATTGCCATAGATTTGACAGTACTTAAATGTGGCTAGTAGCAAAAGACCTAAAACTTTTTGTGCACCCATGAGCGCTATTGTCAGATATCATCTCATGCATGCCAGTTATCAACAAACTCTTATGAACCAGTTTTTAAAAAATATTTACATTATCTATCTATTTATCTATCTATCTATCTATCTGTCTTTGTCAATCTGTCTGTCTCTCTATCTACTGTATAAACACAACTATCTATCTATAAACACGTCTATCTATCTCTATCTATAAACACACATCTACCTATCTATCTGCTGAGCTTTCTATGTATAAACAGAGGACTATCTTTCTATCATCTATAAACACACATCTGCCTATCTATCTGCTGAGCTTTCTATGTATAAACAGACGACTATCTTTCTATCATCTATAAACACACAGCTATCTGCCTATAAACAGATCTGATCTGTCTATCTATCTATCTGTCTATCTATCTGTCTGTCTATCTGTAAACACACAACTATCTATCTGTCTATAAGCAGACAACTATCTATAAACACACATCTGTCTATAAACAAATGATTATCAATCTATAAACACAACTATCTGTCTATAAACAGATGACTATCTATCTGTCTGTCTGTATAAACACATGACTATCTACTGAGCTTTCTATGTATAAACAGACGACTATCTTTCTATCTATCATCTATAAACACATGACTATCTATAAACACACAGCTATCTATCTACCTGTCTGTCTGTTTGTAAACACACAACTGTCTATAAACAGATGACTATCTATCTATAAACACATGGCTATCTACCTATCTACCTATCTATCTATCTATCTATCTATCTATCTATCTGTCTATCTGTAAACACAGAACTATCTATCTGTCTATAAACAGACAAGTATCTATCTATAAACACACATCTGTCTATAAACAAATGATTATCAATCTATAAACAACTATCTGTCTATAAACAGATGACTATCTATCTGTCTGTCTGTATAAACATGACTATCCATCTACTGAGCTTTCTATGTATAAACAGACGGCTATCTATCTATCTATCATCTATAAACACAGATATCTGTCTATAAACAGATGACTATCTATCTATCATCTATAAACACATGACTATAAACACACAGCTATCTATCTACCTGTCTGTCTGTAGACACACAACTGTCTATAAACAGATGACTATCTATAAACACATGGCTATCTACCTATCTACCTATCTATCTATCTGTCTGTCTGTCTATCTATAAACAGACAACTATCTATCTATAAACACACATCTGTCAATAAACAAATGATTATCTATCAATCTATAAACACAACTATCTGTCTATAAACAGATGACTATCTATATATCTGTAAACAGATGACTATCTATCTCTGTCTGTCTGTATAAACGCATGACTTTCTATCTATCTATAAACACACAACTATCTACACATGACTAATTGGAAATTATGATTGGATAGATGACTACCTATAAACAGACATCTATCTATCTATCTATTATCTATAAACACACAACTGTTTGTCTATAAACAGACAGCTATCTGTCTAAAAACACATGACTATCTATCTGTCTGTATAAACACAAGAATATCTATCTATAAACAGACAACTATTTATCTATCTATTTATAAACACATGACTATCTATCTATAAACACACAACTATCTATTGTCTTCAATATCTACACATGACAAATTGGAAATAATGATTAGATAGACTACCTATAAACAGACGGCTATCTATCTATCAACACGACTATATCTATCTATCTAAAAAAAGGCAAAATGTTCCTTTAAAATGGTGATATTATTTTATGGGGTAACATTGTTTTCATCTGGAGCCCTGGATGTGTGTATTAAGGGAGAATTTATATGACCTAATGTCTGCTGTATGAATCATCAGACTAATGAAAAAATACATGTGTAAGGACAGCCATGTTTTATCCATTTGATTTTCCAGCACAACACACAGTGCTGCCCTTTTTGCATAAGTATGTTTTGCATTGTAAAGTCGCTCCCCACTTAATTTGTTTGATTTCAACAAACTCTTATGATAAAGGAGCTCAGGAATAAAGTACTCTTTCTTATTAAGCGGCTCACTGCAATTTTAGGTATATTAATAAATGAGAGTCACCTCAGCTAGGAGACCCTCAGGAGGTTTGCACAGTTATTGTGGAAGCCACCCACCACTTGCAGCGAAATGAGTTCAGGACACACTGGCAGCACACACACGTACACACGTACACACTTCCGCTCAAATGACACCCAGAATAGTACTGCTATTCTCTCAAAGCATCTCGGTTTTAATATGCTGGCTGGCAGTGCATGTGAGGCATGTCGAGGGTGGGTTTATGGGTAAAAGTCATTGTGTGTGGTTGACAAGCACTTTTGTAACAGACTCTTTATGGGGCCTGTGTAATTACACACTGTACGTTACACTCGCCCCTGACAGCTTTTTAGCATGACCCCCCCCTTCCCTTGCTCTTTCTCCTTGTCTGGAAATGAGACCTCCGGCATCCCACCATTATTTCCCTACAGCGATGCAGCGAAGTCTCCTCGTAGCATCGTAAACACACACAGCCCTCCCTTTACAGCTGTGCTGGGTCGGAGAAGGCAGGTGATTCATGGTCGTCTCAAAATCAATCTCTGACGATTAGAGGGAAGGTAAACCTCTGTTGTTGTAAATGGGGGTGAATTAAAAAGCTACACAGGTTGTTGGAAGCCTCTGAGATTTTGTTCAAAAACAGCAGATATTGGCGAGTCTCCACCCCTGCTGTCGGGACCTCGCTGTTGTTCTCCTTCCTTGTGTGACTGGACGGAAGGTTGACTCAGTTTAGTTGGAAATGGGCCTTGTGGAAGAGTGCTCTAATCTTCACAATGCCCCCTTTTAGAGACACTTTCAATTGAGATGGGTTCGCTCGGGCATGAAGGGAAGCATGTGTGTGTTTGTTTTTGGGCATTTAAAGGGATAGTTCACCCAAACATTGTGTTGCATAGATTCACTCTTTTGTCATTGCAAATCTATATTCTAAAGAAGGCTCACTATGCTTTTTCCCAATTCAGCGGAAATGTATAGTAACCAGGGCAAAAATCCAAAATTGGATATTTGTGCATGAATGCCTATTTCCCCTATTTTTACATTTAGATTATCTTTGTCATCAATAATTTATTAACACTCTTAAGTAGAGCTGGGTATTAACACAAATTTCACAATTTGATTTTAATATCAAATCATTTATATCAGGAACAATGTACTTTTTGTAATGGAAAAAAAAAAAACTAATGCTGTAAACTATAAAGGGAGCCATGGCACTTTGTAAGCTTAAAATTAACAAATGACTTGTACACAGGCATTTAAATTGCATGTAAAGCAGTTGTATAATAGGCCTACAAACATTATAAAATAAATAAAAAATGGTCTTTTTAATGACGTTTCATTTTAAATATAAACATTTAATCAGTAGCTGTCATAAAAACTTATTTACAGATTTATTTAAACAGTAATACTTTACAATAAGGTGTCGTTTGTTAACATTAATGTATTAACTAAAATTAATGACCAATGAACAGTACATTTTTTACATTTATTAATGATCTTTGTTAATGTTAATAAAAACATAGCTGTTCATTGTTTGTTCACGTTAGTTAACAGTGATAATGTTAATTAATAAATGTTAACAAACACAACTTCTGACTGTAATCATGCATTAGTAAATGCAGAAATTAACTAACTATTATTTCTATTGTTACTGTTTCCTACTGTGCAGATTTTAGTTTTGTTTTTAATCTATTTAAACAGAAAAGTAATAATTTAATTAACATTTTTTTGTCATTGGCCATTTAGAAATATTTTCTCTCTGTTGTAGCTCTTAAAAGGACAGTACACCCAAAAATGAAAATTCTGTCATTAATTATTCACCCTCTTGTCATTCTAAACCCGTTAAACCTTCGTTCATCTCTGGAACACAAACTGATGCAAAACATCAGAAACTTAAAGGGATAGTTCACCCAAAAAATAAAATTCTGTCATTACTCACCCTCATGTTGTTCCAAACCCATAAGAAACACAAATGAAGATATTTTTGATGAAATCCGAGAGCTTTCTGAACCTGCATAGACAGCAACACAACTGAAATGTTCAAGGCCCAAAAAGGTAGTAAGGACATCGTTAAAATAGTCCATGTGTCATCAGTGGTTCAACTATAATGTTATGACGCTACGAGAATACCTTTTCCGCTCAAAGAAAACAAAAATAACAACTTTATTCAACAATTTTAAGAGTACCACAAGGTATGCGTGTGGTGCTGCTGACACAGGAGCCGGCGTTCATCTCTTTTAGTTCATCGTCTGTATATTCTGGTTCAAATAAGTAAGGCTGGGCAAAAAATTGCAAGTCGTCCTCTCTGTGGAAATCTTCAGACAGTTTACAAAGACTGTTTTATGTACGCCGTGCATGTTCTGCTTTCAAAATTGTTGAATAAAGTTATTGTTATTGTTTTCTTTGTGCACAAAAAGTATTCTTGTAGCTTCATAACATTACGGTTGAACCACTGATGTCACATGGACTATTTCAATGATGTCCTTACTACCTTTCTCTCAGATTTCATCTAAAATATCTTCATTTGTGTCCTGAAGATGAACAAAGGTCTTACAGGTTGAGTAATTAATGACAGAATTTTAATTTTTGGGTGAACTGTCCTTTTAAGTTTCTAAAGTTCTGCGTCAGTGTCAAACTTGAAGTTTGACACAAGTCAGCTGTTGCTGAAGAGCCGAGATTTCACAGAGGGGAGCCCCACGCAGTAAATAAATAAAAGTGTTAAGAATGACAATAGAGTGAGTACACAATGACAGAATTTTCAATACTCTGACCGTCATATTATTCTGATAAAATACTTAAAGTGAAGGCGATGAATTATTCACGTAACTGTATGTGTGTAAACGTGCTTGTGGAGGAGGAGCCCCTCTTCAGAGACACTCACAGTTCTGTGCCCCTCTCTACACGGCTGAACTGTGGAGGAGTGGGCCTGCTAGGACTTCCCACTACAATCTATGAGCTACACAGAAGAGAAATCATTTACTGCCTCAACACATCCTCTCGTACGGTATTTTTTGTTTTACCAGGACTGACTTAAGAATGTTTTGGGGTTTTTTTTGTTTTTTTTCAGGTAGAGCATAAGCATGTAGTTTTCTTTATGCAATGCCAGATCCGTTGTGCATTCAGACAGTTTCAAAGACAGAAAGTAACCAGGCAGAGACTTGTGAAAGCTTCATTGAGATTTTAAGGCAGTTCCTTTCTCACGCCACTGACTTCTCTGTGAATAATGCCTGTGAGCTTCTAAACTCGAACAAAATTAAAAAGCTTCCGACATAATTGTGTGGCACACAATGCAGTTTCATCCTGCAGATTTTATGAAATGCAGTATTGTGATACCTGTTTTAAAATCCTCGTTCTCTCTTTCACATAGGAAAGGAAGTCTAAGATGAATGCTGGCGACGGCATTCAAAACCTCATCCAAACGAAAGCCACCCTTCAGTCCATTGCCACCTACCTCTCACTGAGCCACTGAAAGAAGTCGTCCACCAGTGAACAACAGCAATGTTGTACAGTTGTTAGCTCTTAAGACCAAAAAAATCATCAGGCTTCACCTTGATCCATTTTCAAAGTCTTCCTCTAACACCACAACACAGCGTGTCCTTGATCTGTGAACATAAGAGATGTGAAAAGTAGGACGCGCTTGTTCACACAGGATCAGACGATCGGGAGGACCCCTGGGTGACAAATAATGACAGCAGAGTGATGGTGACATCAACAAGCAGGGCTTTGAAGCGCTGAGCTTCACAGGTCACAGATCAGAGCTGAGTCTTCTGTGGCTGACAGCTGGTCTGAAGGAGGGAGGCCTCTGTCTCTGTGTCAGCGATGCAGCTATGTGACCGTGAAGACTCTATTTCCTCTACGGGACTGTCCACCGCCGCACTGGTGGCCATTGTGTGTAATATCCTGGTAGCTGTGCTCATACTTGTTCTGATACTGATCCTCTGCAAAGCATGCAAGGTTCCCTCCAGCCAGGAGAGCGTCCCAGTGCTGACTCTAGAGAACGCACATCAGCGGAACGAGCAGAGGTACTTGCTGACGGCGTGAGACGAAACACTCTATACGTTCAACTGCGGATTGGCCGACATGGTTTGTTATGAATTAGTAGTGTTTTGAACATGATTTCATAGATGTTTCTATTCATGGAGGCCTGCGTAACTGAGGCGTCATGTAAAAATACTCGAGGATGTGGAGTGAGTTGGCTGAGCGTGGGCTGCTGGGACTGTACCTGAGCTCTTTTATAATGTACCACTCTGCCGGAGAGTTTTATGTAAAGGTAAAGAGACTCTCAGTGCCCTCTTTAGAGTCATCCAGTAGTGCCTGACGGCGTCAGTGAAACCCCACACCTGCAGCTAACCAGCTAGCAACCAGTGTTATGCTAATTAGCACGCAAACAAATAAAAGCTCAAGTGCAAGAATTAAATTTTAATAAGAGCTAAATTGTCCTGCTTCATGTCTGAAAAAGGGATTTTAATACGAAATGCATGTTTTATCGTGGTTGTTTGCTTGTGCGGTGGGCCAGAGGGATTGGTACACTAATAATATGCTAGCATCTTTTCTTGAGAATATAAGAGAAAATTAAATGGTAGCTAAAGATTATGAACGTTTAATAAATACATTGAAACATCCATAAAAATCTTGGTCTTTTTTAACATTATCTTGTAAAGTTATGGCTGTAAGACATTTTTCTCTCTCTCTCTCTCTGTATATATATATACATTTTATATATATATATATATATATATATATAAACACAAATGCAGCTTTTTGAGATGTAAAAAAAAAATTATCCATGTAAAATAATGGTAAATCTTTTTCCAATTTTACTGTAATATTGAACTGAACAAAATCATGTTAAAAAAACAAACAGGAACTTTTGTTACTGTTTGAAATCAGCCAATCATATACAAACTTATTATTATAAAATTATAATCCTCCAGTCATTATTTAAATGAGTAGTTCACCCAAAAATGAAAATTCTGTCATTAATTACTCACCCTCATGTCGTTTCAATCCCATAAGACCGTTGTTTATCTTTGAAACAAATTAAGATATTTTTGATGAAATTCGAAGGGTTTCTAACCTTGCATATACAGCAATACATCTAACCAGTTCAAGGCTCAGAAAGGTAGTAAGGACATTGATAAAATAGTGCATGTGACATTAGTGGTTCAACCTTAATTTTATGAAGCTACAAGACTGTTTTAATGATGTCCTTACTACCTTTTTAGGTCTTGAACAGGATAGTTGCATTACTGTATATGCAGGGTCAGAAAGCAATAAGATTTCATCAAAAATATCTTAATTTGTTTTCCGAAGATGAACAAAGGTCTTATGGGTTTGGAACGACATGAGGGTGAGCAATTAATGACAGAATTTATTTTTTGGTGAACTATCTCTTTAAGGGATCTGATTAACCCTGAATAATAATAAAAAAACAGCTGTTTCTGTTGGATTTTCATTGCATCCTCTTGGTTGCATCTTATTGCTGAAGCCGCAGCCTGCTTACAAAAAATGTGCGGGGTAATGAGATACCAAACAGTACAAAAGTAATTCCAAGAATTAGATGTGCCATGGAATACCGTGAAGGCAATCATCAGCAAGTGGAGACAATGGGGCGCCACAATGACACTGCAAAGAATAGGGCACCTGTCAAAAATAGATAAGAAAACAAGATGAAAAGTTATCAAAGAGGCTGCCAAAAGAGTAACATTAAAGGAGCTGCAGGAATATCTGACAAGTACTGATCGCTTGTTGTAAGTGACGAAAATATTCTGTATTCTGCTGCTCTTCTGCTGAGACTGGGGCAGTAGTCAAGATAGACATAGTCATAGTGCCAAATACCAGACCATTTTGGTACAAAACCTGCAGGCCTCCTCTAAAATGTTAAGACTTTGTGTTAATTTTTAAAAAAATGTTCAACAATGTCAAATAACTTGGATGCCCCTAATATTAAATATGTCAAATGAATAAAACATTGTACACTATTTTACACTATTATAATGTTGCTGTGGGATAATGTGAGAGACACCTTCCACGAGCTAAAATATCACGTTATATCGTTTGAAACAAAGTCTACTTTTATTTGTGTAAAGTCATAATAACAACAAAACAATGTGCTTTTGTAAAGAAAATAAACAGGGTGCGCTCTTTGCCGTCTCTGTCACCTCTCTTCACAGACACATAAATAAAACAACCTGAATCTCAGAGAATACCTGCCTGAAAGACATGAGAAACATTTGTATAGGACACTTGAATAATGTCACGTCGAAAACAAAGAGTTCAGATGCGAAAGCCTCTAAATCCCTCTGATGTATTTCTTTAAAATTAGCATTTCTTTCTGGGTACTTAGCATAGGTTTCTATATAAGTCCTGGTAATTCTGATTGGGCTGAGGCTGGAATTTAGCGAGTTTGAAGTAAAAGTATTTGATGGACATATACTGTGTGTCAGGAGCATTCACTCAGTATCATTATCTCAATTTTGACTGAGATGGCTTTTAGCTGGTTTTGCATCTTAACTCTTCAAATATTCTCTGATAAAGTAATCCATATGATACAAACGCAAGCTCCAGTTTTTCTGGTCTAAACGTATTATTTCTAATGTAATCGCGCCCACGAGCAGCTCTGCTTTTCAAGTTTTAAACATCTACATGAGACGTACGGACATCTAGATAAACGCATATTCATCAAGTTCATCTCTGCTATTTTATGTTTCTGGAAGTAGATGAGCTGAGAGGAATAAGCCAGGATTTACCTCAGAAGAAGAAAACAATGTGATGCAATGCGCAGTTTTGCAGGTTCTATGGCTTTACTCGGATAAAAAAAAAAAAAACTGTGAAATGACGTGAAGAGTGCTGTAATCGGGAGATTCCCCTACAATTTGATCAGTCTGGAGCCTTTTGCACGAAAGAGTGAAAAAAAATGGATAAATTAAGATGTGCTAAGGTGATACACTCTAATTCAAAACACTGGCTGCTGTATTAAAGGCAACCCCTGGTATTACAGGTTGTATGGCTTAATATAACAAATTATGTCTCTTACTGAAATACGTAGTAGAAAACCCATGAAAGACTTACATTAAGAAATCTGCATCGTTTTATGCAAATTTTGGACTATTATTTCAATGAAGTTGCACTCTGTGACCTACTGGCGCTACCTTGCTATTTTTACCACAGCACACCTCAGAAAATAAAATACTGATACGATGCCACCTGCGGCTTTTGATTGTAATTTTCAGGAGATGCAATGTAAATCTTCACTGCTTTCCTAGCGATAAGAAGAGTACGCAAGAATTGAAATATCTGTGGACGAATAAAACTTCCCACATCTTTATTCTCTCCACTTTAGCCCTGATGCCTTTGAGACTTAGTAGACCACAGCTACTGAAAGAGCTTACAAACGGCAAAGACAAGAAACGTTAGATGCCATCCTAGCAGGATGTAAACATGCAGACGCTTGGCATGACGTCGTGGCCACTGAAGGAGTTTCTCAGCGAGGATTTCACTCAATATCCGGGGGTGTTTAGACTCCTTGTGGGGAAAAATCAATGGTACGGCATTTGGTTTAAGCCTACGCTTATATCCATCGCCATCTTTAAGTTCTTCCAGTAGCTGTGGTCATCGTAACAGTGTTTTATTTTCCGAGTTGTGTAGCTCACAGAGTGCAACCATTTCACATCATTGAAATAAATGGCACCCCACATAGTCCAAAATGTGTATAAAACGATGTTACAATAGTACATTAAATGTGGAAAAAGATCTGACATGAGTTAACCTGAATTAATTTTTTACATCTCAAAAATCCTGCAATTTTAGCAGGGGTGTATTGACTACAATTGGTAGTATCTGCAGTCGTTTTGGTCTTACTGTGCCTCAGTTCTGCGGGTTGTTCCCAGGCTATCTCAGCGAGCTCAACAGTTGCTCCATCTTTGCTATTTCCACCTCCGGCCCCTTCGGCATTTCCTGACCCTTCTTCTCCTGCGGAGCCAAAGAGAGAAATGAAGAGGACGAGATGAGTCAGCTGGTGCTAGTGAGAGGACTGACCCAGGGGTGCCACTAACAATCACAAACACTTCTCAGTGTGAAGCTCCCATTTAAACGTTTCTATCTCAACCGGCGGAGGTAATGAGAGAGGTGTTAGCAAGGCGTTATTTCCTCTGTGTGCCGTGGCGGAACAAAACCGTCAGAGACTCGCTCTAATCTCGCATGACATTTGTCTGATACGATTACAGTGACACATTGCTTCCTCAGGGGAGAATAATCAAAGATCACTATGGTTACTGACCATGCCAGGGTCGTAATGAACTAAAACCAAAGACCAGATGAACTTCTCGGCAGAAATATTCACTTCCACTAATTAAACACTCTCCAGTTCCTGTCAATCATTCGGTGAATTTTTAAGCAATTATGAGTTTGGTAATCACTCTGAGAACATCTGCTGAATTTGCTCAGCAGAATGCTAATGTTCAGATCCACCGAGCTGCAGTGGAAAGGAAAAATCTTCAATGAGCTTTAATAAGTAGCTCAAGGTTATAGCTATTCATAGAATCCATCAAATCCTAACCAGAGAGAGCCGTTAGGGAAAAACATTTGGGAGAGTGAGAAGTGTCAATCAAAGAGATTTAAACATTTCTGATGTTGGTTTTCCTCAGTAAAATGTCTTTTTTGCTCTAGAGAAATAGTCTTCATGCTAGTCTTTGTCTAGTTTCTGTCACTTCAACAGAAGAAAATATAAGCAACAAAAAAAAGACCTTCAGACATCTTCATTGACCTCATTCGCTTGAAAAATCTCCACTCTTATCCTTATCCTTCAGAAGGAAACCTGATACATTAAGTTTAAATTTGAGGATCAGAATAAATTGAACTTATTTTGTCCTCTGGGAAACATGTAAGTATCTTCTGTAGCTTCTGAAGGGCAGTACTAAATGAAAAAAAAAAAAAGATATTTAGGCAAAATAACAAAAATGTACGGATCTTAATTTCTGTTCACAAGTTTTCACCCCCGTCTCTTAATGCATCATTTTTCCTTCTAGAGCAGGGGTGGAGAACTCCGGTCCTGGAGAGCCGCAGCCCTGCAGAGTTCAGCTCCAACCCTAATTAAAACTCACCTGCCTGTTGCTTTCTAGTAACCCTTCAGACCTTAATTAGCTTGTTCTGGTGCGTTTGATTAGGGTTGAAGCAAAACTATGCAGTCCTGCGGCTCTCCAGGACCGATGTTCGCCACCCCTGTTCTAGAGCATCAGTAAGCGTTTGTTTTGGAAGCTTTTGTAATAGCTGCGTATGAGTCCCTCAGTTGTCCTCAGTGTGAAAAGATGATCTCAAAATCATAGTCACTGTTTGAAAAGGTTCAAATACAAAAACATTAAATAATATAAATGCTGGAAAACCAAAGAATTTGTGGGACCTGAAGGATTTTTCTGAAGAACAGTGGGCAGTTTACCTGTTCAGGACAAACAAGGGACTCACAAACAACTATCACTAAACAAAAAAACACAGCTGTGGATCATTCAGGTAACAACACAGTATTAAGAATCAAGTGTATGTAAACTTTTGAACGGGGTCATTTTTATAAATTCAACTATTTTCTTTTGTGGACTATAAACATCTTTTATGTGAAATATCCTATTTAGGTCAATACTAAATAAAAAATGAAATGCATTTTGTATGAACCCTCTTATTTTGGCAAAATAGTTAACATTTTGCAGATTCTGCAAGGTGTGTATAAACGTTTCTCCTCAACTGTACATTGAATATTCCTGATACAGAACAGCATTCTGAAGTTATGCAGAGTCTCATTTTCTAATGACTGCGGCATGTGAAGCAGATGATTGTGAATCAGCAGAGAGTTTTTATGTACGTGAAGAGGATGATTTTACTGCTGTTAAGTGGCTCCCCTGCCAAGAAGACGTCTAATGTTTCTTGTAATTGTGGTCAGTGTTGTGCAATTAGAGTTTATTCAGTGACCCTGTTACTTTAAAACAGCATTTTTTTTTTCTGCGAAGTTGCTGACTGTTGAGACTGTTGTGGAACGAAGTAGATTAGAAAATAAATCAGCAGCCGAGATGGCAAACTGAGGGCTCGGGAATGAATACTGACCCAACTATTCATGCAGTGAATATAAAACAGTCTGTAAAAAGAGAGCTAGCTACAGGATTAATATGGATACTGTGATTGATGAGTCACAGGCAGAGAGAGACATGGTGGAAGGAGAAAGCATTCTGAAGGCTCAGGGAGGTGAGACGTGTGTGTTGGTGTAGTTTCCTAACCTGGAAAACAGCTGACCATTTCTATTGAGTTTAGAAAATGCTGTTTTTAGTCGGCGTCTTAGACGCCACACCATGGGTCCCACAGACATTGCTTTAACATATAGCTTGTAGACAGGTATACATGTCTGGCTTCAGCCAGCATTGACCTATTCTCACATTAGCACAGTTGGAATCCTGCAAAGGTCAGGTGCTTTATCCAAATAATCAATATCATCGCAGTCCTTCATAAAGGTTTGTATTATAAAAGTAGTTTTTGTTTCCTCTATTTTGTGATGCTAATTTTAAATGTTAGATTTATATGAAGGTGAAGTGTGGAAGTGTGTAGTTTTTCATTTCCAAATTTAAAGCTTTAAATAAACTAATATACGGTGCAAATCATCCTCTTGAGAAAGTTAGGTCAGTTTTAAATTAATTTATCTAAGATAAGCCACTGCATCAGGGGAGTAAGTGTGCTCTTTCAGAGGCAATAATGACATTAGGCTGTGGAAAGCTGGTGATTAATGACTCGAGGAGACAGTGAATGTGTTGCACTGCTGACTCTCATCAGTCATATTAGACATTGCACTCAGGAGTTCTTTCTCCTTGTTTAAGGTAAGTACAGCCATGGCAGCAATAATACAGCTTCTTGCTAATCAAAAGCATTAGTGGACATAGCAACCCAACCTGTGACACTGTGTGTCATTAGAATGAACCGTTTCAGCCAATCAAATATAATGACTGTCACCAACAAAACACATCAACGCCGAGGGCTCGCACTGACTGAGATCTCCAAACAACAAATTAAACATTTCACAAGTCGAGCTGTGACAGACAGCAGCTTGTCTGTGAGGCCAAGAGATTTTAATTATGTGCTGCCATTGTTATAGTATCTGACTGTAAGCTGAGGGCTCAACGCAGTGGGTTGGTTTCTCTCGATGCAGAAT
Organism: Labeo rohita; assembly: GCF_022985175.1. NCBI lineage: Eukaryota > Metazoa > Chordata > Actinopteri > Cypriniformes > Cyprinidae > Labeo > Labeo rohita. Next base: position 19,476,471 of record NC_066889.1, on the reverse strand, counting down.
GGAAACAATAGCACGTTAGCCCCCAAACCTCCAAACTTTACAGTTGAAATGTATAATTTCGTGGTTGCTGATATTCTTTCTCTTTCATCCTAGATTGATGTGCAGAGACAACTGGAAGTGTACATTCAAAACCTCTGATTCAACATGATCAGCTAAAATTGTAAAGTGTGATCGATTGTCACCAATAATACACCTGATGATTAATTTCTGAAGAGATTTATTGACAATTACTCTGGAATCGCTACAAAACTTCAAAGACCTTTAGATCATTTTTATTTCTGCATTGGTATTAAAGCTGTCATTAACGATTATTTTGGTAATTGAGTAATCGGTTGATTATTCTGACGAGTAATCGGATTAGTATAATGAATTTTTTTGTAGTAATACAAATAGACCTAAGCAAACAATAGCCTTTAAATGATTTAAAATACATAAATTATAGCAATAAGGAAATAATAATTAGTTCAAAAAAAGTATCAAAAGCAGTAGTCACATTATTAAAATAATCACACTGTTAAAATACATCATGTATTATAAACAATAGAGTTACAATAGAGTAGAGGCACGCAACATAAAACATTCGATTGCGATGTGAGGTGACCAAAATTCAATGTCAATTCAACGTCTATGGTCAACGTTAATTTGATGTCCAATACCGACGTAAGCTGACGTTGATATTTGTTGTTTTTAGGTTTTGTAACCAAAATCCAAACTGACATCAACCTGATTTTCATTCTCAACCAAAATTCTAAACCTGTCCGACGCTGGGGTCCAACGTCAACTTGACGTTATATTGACATCTGATGTTTGCTGGGTTATACCAAATGACTGCAGAGGGTGCCAACGGCCTGACGATTTTTCTATACTGTGTGATGTAATCCTTGTTTGGTATTGACTAAATAACATTTAATTCTAATGTCCGGGTAATCTATATTATTTATTTACGACAGAAATGCTACAGACACTGTAATTTCTGGAATATGCGGACATCAAAATGTGCAAACTCAGAGTTAAGGTTTGAGCTTTTATTTCAAAATCGCAATGTACAGTTAGCATATTAAGAAAGATACTGATGTATTCTCCTGTTTTTGCATAGGTTTATAAATGATTTACCTTACAAATCTGAGAAAATGGTGCACGTTGCATTCCCAGATGAACGTTATAATAAATCCAAACTCACAACAATATGCAGAGATGGAGTTTGAGACGGTCTACACAAGTAAATGAGAACAGTTTATATGGAGCAGCATTTACTGTGAAAAGAGCCGCTCTGACATGCAAGTACATAACCTACACACATGTAAATAATTAAAGCACATATATTATACCAGCATTGCATATATTTATGTAAATTAATCATAGCATTTGTTAATTAACAATAGCATAATGCTTTACTATGATTTTTAAATAGGCTTAATATATTAACCAGACTTGGAAAATGGTCTACTAATGTGTTTCATGGATTTTCGTCCATGGAATGCGTCATTTCCGGTATTTTGACGGTTACTCGACACATTTTTTTTTTTAATTGAGTACTCGAATTGTATCGGTTTGTTCAGAAAGCAGTTGTCCCACAGTAGCAAACGAATGATATTTGAATTTCTGTTCAATATACTGCGTTACTGTGATTCCAAAACACTCTTGTCTAATGTCAGTAAATTGAGATGTTCAATAACTCTGATACCAAATGATTTTTCTTTAAACTGCTGTGGCTTCTGCGTGTGCCGTAAATGCATGTCTGAAACCGTCACAAAGATGCAGATACAGCAATACAGCACATGAAGTATGTACCACAGTAGTGATTGAAACAGCACTGATCGATTATGCATGTGGTTTCATTGGAGGCCTATACATAACACAAGTGCATGTCTTACCTTAGGTTTCTTGCGGAGGTTGGGAGAGAGCTTGAGGCTGGTGACATGGCCGCGGTCATCGCCCACGATGATGATAGGATGGACAGGGTTGAATTCGATGTGCAAGAGCCTGGTCTTTTTGGACACCACTTTTTGCTGGCAAAGAGCCTCATATTTGTTGATGTTGAGGTCGAACACATGAACCTGAGAGAGAAAAGGAGCAGACAGTTTTAGTCTCAGCATTAATCTATGTTGCGTGAGTTTCTGATTTGATGTTTTCATTGTGAAGCAGACATTAGCACCTCTATAATGTATTCTTTTGCTTTGGCTTCGAGTAAGCCTAAGATGCATTTGAGTTTGTGTGCGCTTGTATTTTAATATATTCATATGTATGAGCACAAGAATACAAGTGACTGTGGAGGTGTAAGAATGCAGACCATCTGCTGTAAAGGATCGTATTATTTGTGCGGTAGTATGTATAGAGGGGTAGTATAAATAATTAAAATCTATTAATGTTATATATTATTTAAATTATATGTCAAATTATACATTGTAAAAAATTATTTAGATAATTTAAATATATATATATTTATATATTTTAATTAATATTTGTAATACATGTGAAGTACTGTATATTTGCTGTTTGTGAAAAGTTTGAAATGTGTGTATCTGTCAGAAATACAGATTAGGACAAGATGACTGTCCTGTGCGACAGATGCAATCTGTAGATGACAGTATTTCATCTTCTGCTACATTCAGTAAAAAGAAAATCCAAATGATACAGAGAGAGGAGTGAGGGAGTGAGTGAGGGAAGGGTGATTATTCCCATCATCCTCATTGTCATTCATGTATCATGCTGCCCACCTAAGCATACTCTCTCCTCTGGCAGATGAAAGACAGAGACGAGAGATGGGGGACACAGGATACAGGGTTGGATTCTCATTAGTAAATATTTGTCAAGCAGCATGGCTCATAATTAGTCAGTAAGTGTGAATCTATCTTAACAGACCGATGATATTCTGGGCAGCTGACGCAGCGATGCAGAGAACACGCACTACGTCAGGACTAATGATGCCATCTGTAAATGCAGGAGTAACACCAAATCTAACACAACATCTTTAGAGCTAATAGCTTGATGGAAGAAAGCCCCTTTAAAGATTTGCAATCATGCAGTTTGGTCTGTGTTCTGTTGTTTGGAGATATGTCAGCAATGTTTATTTTTGTAGATTTGGCTGCAGTGAATTTGGAAGTGGCTGAGGCAGGCGACTGGCAGCAGAGATTTGGACCCATTCCAATACTAGTGCGATACTGGCAAACATCAAATCACACAGTGTGTCCCGACTACTGAGATAAAGAAAGAAGCACAAAACAAGGGCTTCCTCTTCTTTTCTCTTTGTCCTTTTACAAATGATTATTTATTTGTTTATTTTTAACAAGAGACACGCTCATTATTTTTCATGGGAGGACTGATATCTATTATTCTGTATGGTGTGCATTTCTGCATTTTTTATTGCAATACTTTATTGCAATACTGCAGTAGCAGTGGCAGTTTCTGTCAGAACCTGACTGATACATACATGTATGTAGTTGCAATAAAATTTTTTCTACCTCCCTGAAATACAAGACCTATTTCTTCCAGAGTAAACCGGCTCTAAACCACTGGTCTCAAACTCAATTCTTGGAGGGCCAGAGCTCTGCACAGTTTAGCTCCAACCCTAAGCAAACACACCTGATCCAACTAATCAAGGTCTTCAGGATTAGTAGAAACTTCCAAGCAGGTGTGAGTTTGAGCTGTTTTTTTAGATGTTTTTTCTATGTAACCTCCACTAAACACTGCCTGTAAGTGCTTAGAAGCTTCTGTCATCTCTCTACTGCAATCTTAGCCCATTCTTCACATGAAAAAGCTTCCAAATAACCGTTGGTTTTCACGTTGCTACTGCTCTCTTCAAGTTCTACCAAATATTTTCAATGAGATTCAAATCTGAGGATGGAATGGGTCACTCAAAAACATTGTACGAGCAAACAAAACTTAAGTAGTTTTGGATGTATACTTTGGGATGCAGGAAAGTCCATTGAGCATCAAGTGTCTCTGCACTAAAGGCGTCCTCATCTTTGCTAAAATGGCCTGATACTTCAAAGAATCCATGATGACCTTAATACAGTCAAGATTTCCACTTCCTGCAACAGCAAAACAGCCCCGTAACAAAACTGGTCCACATCCACGTTTGACCATGAAGATGGTGTTCTACTGTCTTTTTTGCACCAGACATAGTGCTGATACATCATGAGTCAAAAATTTCCAGTTTGGTCACATCACTCCATTAAACATTCTTCCATAAAACAAACTCCACAGGTCTTCTCAAGTTGGCCTTTTATGTTCTCCTTGGTCAAGAGAGGCATTCAGCAAGATGTCTCAATATGAAAGCTATGTTTGTCTAATGTTCTTCTTATACTGCATGAAATGTTTTTCCCTTTCATCAGGTAATTTTACTGCCAAAAAGTCTTTATATTGATATTGTGCTGCTTCTTCAGTGCACTCAGAGGTTTTCTGGTTTTCTGATCACATTTTAAACTTACAAATAAGGCTGCCAGCTATGTGTCTAGGAATTTCTAGTTTTTTGAAAATGTTCTCTATAGCTTCTGTGAAAGCTCTCTTGACTTGGCTATATTTACTACTTAACTTTAGCACATGCATGGGCTACTGTAAATGTAAATATGTGAACCTGGACCACAAAACCAGGGTCACATATTTAATTATTTATTTAATTTAATGGTAATTATTTTTTAATTTTTATACATCATCTGAAAGCTTTCTTTTGATGTGTGGTTTGTTAGCAAAGGACAATATTTGGCCGAGATACAACTGGAATCTGAAAAAAAGAAAAAAAAAAAAGAAAAATCAAAATATTGAGAAAATTGCCATTAAAGTTGTCCAAATGAAGGTCTTATCAATGCATATTACTAACCAAAACTTCAGTTTTGACATATTTACGGTAGGAAATGTACAAAATATCTTCATGGAACATGATCTTTACTTTATATCCTAATGATTTTTGACATAAAAGAAAAATCGATAATTTTGACCCACACAATGTATTTTTGGCTATTGCTAAAAATATAGCTGTGCTACTTAAGACTGGTTTTGTGGACCAGGGTCACAAACAGCTTAAGCTATTTCAGTTTTGTTATAATTTCCGAAGTCTTAATTGTGTTTAAACACAATTTTATACCACACTCTACAAATAAGTAACTTAGCAGCGTTGAATAGGGGTTGAATACTTGTGACATGTATTACCAAAAAATCCTCAAAATTCAAAAACATTATATTATATATTGACATTATATATAACATTATATAATTTGTATTATATTTATGTCCACCTTATTTTTCCCATAAAAGCAGGTGTAGCCATTTGTAAATTTTATGGGTCTGGTTTCCAGTCTCATCCACGTCCAGCTATTTTTTATCTGTACAAAACAGCTCGTTTTGCTGCTTGATATTGCAAATAAGTGTCTTACCATATTATTTTATTTTATTAGATAAAAACACCACATTGAAACTGTTACTTTAAAAGGAAACTACATTCTCAGCAGTTGCCGACAGTATACCTTTGACATCAGGCTATTTGATTTTGCTGGGGAACAGAGTGTGGTCTTTATTGCATCACGCTGTAATGGGCTTCCTGTAGAGGGCAGGTGTAATTTAGCCCATCTGAGTTATGGTGTTAGCAAATAACAGCAACAGCCGCCTCGGCACGGCAGTTTAAACTGATCAAGACTGTGAGACTGACAGGTGATGCCCGAAGCAGCCTCAGACAAGAGCTTGAGACCAGCTGTGTGATTTGAGACTAATTGCTAACGAAGGGCCACAGGAGTGAGTGTGTTTGTGTGTATGTGTTGCAGCTTACAGGTGCAGTCGAGCGCTGTTGGAAAGACATCCCACAGTCTGGCTGCTACTGTGTTTCATTAGCAATTATTACATTCCTCATAAGGGGGCGTGTGTGTGAATATCCCTTGTGTAAAACTCACATGTGCAATTGTCAGACAATAAGTGCGCTGTGTCTTAACATTTAGTGGGTTTAATGCAGCCCTGAGCAGCAACTCCAGACCTCTTGGTGAAGTAGGTTGCTGTTGGGCAGGTGTTAGTGAGGCTAGTGAAGGGGCGTTCAAATAATTCCCATATATGAACTGACCATTCTGTTTCCTGTGTGTGGGGAGCGTTTGCAGCATTACTTCTGTTGAAGAAGCTACTTTAAAAAAAGAATGCGTAAAAAAAAGAAGGGCTTTGTTTTTATGAATCATTCAGGTACATGAACCTTACAAACAAAACTGTTCAGTAGAATGAATCAGACCGTTCAATACCACACATGAGAGACAGGACTGTTTGGACTGTTTACCTTTCCATCAGTGGTGACAGCAGCAAAGACAGTGGAGGAATATGGAGCCCAGGCCACATCTGTCACTGAAGTTTTCAGTTCAAAGGTGAACACAGGAGACCTGCGAGAGACATGTGTTGTTACTTGTATAAACTTCTATTTAGACAAAACAAAGCTTTAACAGAAACTACAGTGCTCCCATTCTGAATTCATCTTATGCGGGGATGCAGAGAAAGAAAGAGAGAGAGCCTTTGTTAAAATGTGGGCTGTCGGAGTAACTGATGTCTGATTTTTAAAGCTGTAAAATATAACAAAGCCTGCATTTACTTGATCAGATCCTACAGTTACTTCAGAAGGGAAAGCTCTATGGCAGTACAATAAAACTGGACATGCAACAGGCATCAGATATCCATTGCTGATCTGTTGCAAAGCACAAGAGCTCTCTGTTGGCAGTTTAGCAATACTGCATCTAAAAAAAACACTTAACCCACTAACATACACAAAATGTGCACTCAAGATGACAGATTAATTCATTATAGGATGTCTTTTTGAGGAAAAGCGACAGCCTAATTGGGTTATCAAATAAATGCACTGACAGCTAATTATGTTTATTTTAATTGGAAGAGCAATGTATGCAGAATTAAATTAAGACAAACAGGGCCTGAATTTCACAAGATTGCAGGTATTGTGCATAATTTGCACAATACCTGCAATAACACTCATAATTTGGGAAACTCCTACAAACATTTATTCACAGTTTTGCGTCTAATACACACTACAAAGGATGATCAGTTTATTAAAATTCATGGGAGCATGATACAGTCCACCTGTAATAGTTATTTTGGATATTCGAATACTAAATTGAAATGTTCAGTCAATTATTCCACCACTTGTGAGAGAAAAATCAATTCTGTTATTAAAAATGTAGGTGAGAATTGTAATTGTTTTTGTTAAATGTCTAAAATATGACTCAACCTGCTCCAACTTTCTGAAATGAAATTCAGGCCATGCCAACTGAAGGATAAGTAACAGGGTGCTATTTTTAGAAGCTGCAGTAGACATAGTGCTGTAGGGAATGGCGCTCTTACTTCATAGTTTGATCCCAAATTTTAACCATCCAGTCCCAGCCGCAGGATATAAAAACGTCGGGATGGAAAGGATTCCACCTCACACGAGTGACGGTCATGAAGTGGGCATCATATGTTTCCAGGAACTTGCTAGAATAGTATTTGGAGCCCTGTGAACACACAAACACATTGCTATTATTAGATTACCATTACAAAACTGCTGTTTTGTACACAGCACTCTTGCTCTTGTTATACTGCTTACAGTAACTAACCACTTGAATAACATTTGCAGAAGTAGTAGTGACATTTAAAACATTCTTTGCAAAGAGAAGTGTAGCTTAGGAGAAGTGCTTGATGGATTGAATTCATTGTTCCCCAGGCAATGCATCACACAACAGAAGGGCTTTGAGTTTAATCTGAGAGATGAATCTAAAGAACACGGAGCTCTGCATCAGCTGTCAGTCTTTAGGGAGACAGGGGCCAGTTTTTGCCCAGCGGTATGTCTCTAGCATTCTAGCATTAGATGAGCCTCCAACACAGCTGCCCAACATCTTTGCCAATCTGTCAGAGGACGCAAGGCAAATCTCTTAAAACAACGAAGAATGTTTTGCTCCAAAGTCTGATCATTTTATTGCATTTTGCCTATTATAGTAAAGTGAAAAGGGGGTCTCCCATCAAAACTTTAGGTTGAGTTATATGAGTATTACAGAGGAAAACAGCAAATAACACATTGAGTTTAAAATTATAACTAAAGATTTAAGTTTAGATATTAAAACTAGTGTTTCCAGTTTACTTAACTATTATTGTTTTAACATCTTTTTTGTCTTCTATCCCATTTTGTGAGATTTTTACTGTCACAACAGAGCTGGTGTGATCGGCAGCTGTACTCTCTTTGTGTTTCGGATTCCACTTGCATCTCTCTAGCAATGTTTTATGTTTTTTCTAACCATCCACCAAGTGCCAACCATGATATAATTGGCCATACAGTATATTTTTGGTACATCCTGAGACTTTTTAACAATATGTCCAAAACAGAGCAGTTGTCACTCTTTCACCCTGGCTTCTACATTAGCACAGCTGGTCTTATTATCAGAATTACAGCAGAAAGCATTATCAGATAATGTTCTGAAAGATAGTGAGTTGCTTTAATTGAGCCGTGCACAATTTTTAATAGAAAATGATGTTATAAAGAAATGGCATTTTTATCTAAAGGTCAAGAATTTGAAAGCGGGTCCTGATGCTGTGACCTCTAATCTCTCATTAAAGGTGGGCAATGTGAGAATGTGTGATAGGGGGATCTGCTTCCTGACAGTGCAAGTCTGGTAATGTCAGTGATAAGATACAGAATAAATCCTGCAGCATCTGTTTAGCTTTAAGGGCTGTTGCATTAGCATAACACATACGCTTATTTCTAGAACTCATGCACAGAAAATGCCTGTTTTATTAAGGTTATAGTATTTATAACCAATTGAAGTTTATGGAATTTCCTCCTTTAGAGTGTGCGTTGTGTTAAAGTGGAGGGATGTTAAATGTTGGAGTCAAATGTAAGTGAAATTTAAAAGAAGAACATGGGTTTGCATGTGATGTTTGTAATTTAGAACAAAACAAGGCATACGGAGTACAGTGCGGCATACAGATGAGAAACAAAACTGGTCTGGTCTGTCAAAATGAATAGTTTGAACGCTAGTCTACCCCTGGCTGGCAGAGCGAAAAATATAAATAAAGAAGGATAGACAGAGACGGAATGTTATTAGCTGATGCTGCCCCGTGCTCCCGTGATAGCAGTGCAGAGACAGGCAGCTAATAAGAGTACTTCCTGTCTGTTTGATGACAGGGATATTATATAAACAGTGACTGCTCAGCAGGAGACAAACACCACAAACACAACAAGCTTCTACTCCCAGATTCAAACCCAGAAGAATAATGAGATGACTTAAGACTGCAGACCTTCAGACAGAGGGCAGGATGTTCACAGGGCATTTGTTAAAGCAAAAGTGTTTTATAATGTTTTTTTAAAGAAGTCTCTTCTGCTCACCAGGCCAGCATTGTTTTTTTTTTTTTTTTTGGATTCAAAGTACAACAAAAACTAACATTTTTCTAAAATATTTTTACTACTTTCTATTTTAATGTATTTTAAAATGTAATTTATTTCTGTGATCAAAGCTACATTTTCAGCATCATTACTCCAGTCCTCAGTGTCACATGATCCTTCAGAAATCATTCTAATATGCTGATTTGCTGTTCAAGAAACATTTAGAATTATTATCAATATTTAAAACAGTCGAGTACATTTCTGGATTCTTTGATGAATAGAAATATCCAAAGATCAACATTTATTTAAAATAAAACGTTTTTGTAACATTATACACTATACCATTTAAAAGCTTGGAGTCTGTATTTTTTTTTTTTTGGTCAAAAGTGATAATAAAGAAATTTATAACGTTACAAAAGATTTCTATGTCTGATAAATGCTGTTCTCCTGACTGTCTATTCATTAAAGAAGCCTGAAAAAAAATCTACTCAGCTGTTTTCAACATAATAATAATAATAAATGTTTTTGAGCAGCAAATACAAATTGATACAATGATTTCTGAAGAACCATGTGACTGGGAGTAGTGATGCTAAAATATCAGCTTTGAAATCACAGGCATAAATTACATTTTAAAATATATTCAAATAGAAAATAATTATTTTAAATAATAAAAACATATCAAAATGTTACTGTTTTTGCTGTACTTTGGATCAAATAAGTGCAGGCTTGATGAGCAGAAGAGACTTCTTTAAAAAAACAAACGTTCAAAAAGTCTTTTGACTGGTAGTGTATTTAAAAAAGTTTGGTTGATTTTTGTGTGGTTGGCCTTGGTGCAAATGATCATCTTGCCTGCGATGGTGTATGACTGACCTTGTGAATCTTTCCATGCTCCGTGCCAACAAGAAAACTGTAGTCCTTTTGTTTGTGAAAGTCCAAAGATGTTCCAACTAGACAGATAGAGAAAATGTCTTCAGTGAGTATGATAATACATTATGCATGCAATTTGACATTGTAACTTTCTGTTCTGACAGTTTCTTTCTGTTGTGCATAATTTGTAAAAAACGATCTGAACATAATTGGAAATGGTGAGAAGCATCCTTGAGATGTGTGTTAATAAAAAAAACTCAAACAGTCATTAGGATTCTTTTTTATGGTAAAACTGAATTATCACTGAATATCAGCAGGTGAAATATCACCCATGATAAAACACCAGCTAAGGACCAATTTGCAGGTCAGTGGCAAGAAATATTTACTTCTATATTATGTGCATTAAGTATAGGAAAAGTTGTTTTATTATTGAACTATTGCAGATTTATGTGTCCTTAATTACATTTTCTGTACTATATAGTAAATGTAACCACAGCTGGAGGGCCCCTATTTTTATACTAAGATAAAACCCCACTCACATCATCACTGCATGTTTTTATAAACATTATTGTCTTCATATCAGTTGTGCAATATAGAAAGCTGCTAATAATGGAGAATTAATGTATTAAATCTTTAAAAGTTATACTATCTGACTAGTGTGGTAAGATGATACATACCTGTAGGAACAACATCCTTAAGGTCATCCGGAATTGTGTCAATGACTGGGAGCTTGATAATGTCTGTGAAGACTAGTTCATGCTAAAATCCAAATGACTGGCATCAATCAACCTCATACAATAATGACTTCCTTTGGAATTAACATTTAGAAATTTCATTCCGTACCTTTACCAGAGTCCAAGACACCACTCGTCCACCAGCAGACACAGAGATGAAGTTGTGGTTACTGTCCAAATCATCTTTCTGCCACTTCACCTGTAATGAAGACAGTCAAGACTTTTTTATCAACCAAGCATCACAAAAATTACATCCTACAAGCACTGAATAAAAGTATGAGTAGTATGGTAGTATTCTATTACGAACACTGCACAGTGTACAGTTATTGTTTTGATTGACTTCTTGGTCACATCCTCCTTATTTATACCTGCATCACAGCACTTGTGTGTTTGCCGGAGCTGGCTCTGCTGTTATAAATGGGCTGATCGGTCTTTTTCTTCAGGTTGTACACTGCAACACAGCCGTCATACAATCCCACAGCCACCAGGTAGGACAGATGTTCATGAATGTCTACACACATTACGCCTGAGGCCGTGTTAAAGATGAATTCTGGGTAATTGGGGTTCTTCAGGGTGTAAAAGAGAACCATGCCACCCCCCTGTTGAGTAAATTCATCTAAATGGGAAAGATGAAGCATCAGAGTCATTTAACTTACAAATGATTGCTTGCAGAAGCTAAATAGTAAACTTACGTGAACCGAGACCAACAGCGAACAAATCATTGTATTTGTGATTCCTAGAAATAAACAAATACAAACGTCACTTAAAGTAGTGACATTTATTTTGCTCAGAAAATAACTGCATTTGTTTTAATACAGTGTGAAGCGTACCAGCAGAGGGCAGTCACAGACAGACTTTTGGCTTTATCATACTGAAACGTCCACAGTGGGAGAAGAGTGCCCTTCTCTCCTCTAAATTCATCAGATGCATCATCAAAATACATGAAATCTGAGGTGAAATAAAGGCGTTTACATCAGAAAATTGCATGCTCTTTTTTAAACACTTTTAAATACCTATCTAAAATAATTGTTTTTTATAAATACCTTGTGCAACGTCATCAAATATATTTTGATTCACCATACGCTCAATGATCTTGACCGCCTTAGTTAGCTGAGATATGTCATCATTCTATAAAGCATAATTTTATAGTTACACCATCTGTACTTTAAAATCTGTCAGCTCATATTTGTTGTCTAGCCACCTGAATTTCAGCTTGAATCATCTTCTTCTTGTTCTTGTCCTCCTCCTTATTTACAAACTGGCCTTCATGCTTCTCTTTACTTTTCTCACGCCTTTGAAGTTCCTCTGTGTAAAAGTCATAGATTTCCCACTGCAGAAAGAGCAGAGCATGTTAACATTACATACGTCCATATTCACAATCATGTTGTTGCACCGCAGGTGTAGCACAAAAATGTTGCTCAAAATCATTTGCAAGCACATGCAAAGATTTTTGTACCTGATTGGCTGTAGCTGAGAAGTTTGCACGAGGAGGAGGCTCAGTTTGACAACTTATGTCCTGCAAAACATAATTTTGATTAAAAAAAAAAGCAAAATGCAGTGGGTTATGCACAAACTTAAAATGCAGAAAATTTAATTACAAGCTTGTAAAAGGAAATTTGCAAATCATTTTGTTAAAACCATCTAAATGACTACTTAACAATAAACAGGAGGCAGATAAAACTTTACACTGTGTGCATAATTATTAGGCATGTTGATAATCTGGTCATATTTTTTTACCAAGCACATTTTACCAATTCCAAACCACAACAATCTTAATAACTACTATTAATTTTGTATTTAATCATTTGTAAGTGATATATAACTGTCTGTGAAGGCTGGAAGTGAAAAACTCCTTATATTCAGGTGTGCATAATTATTAGGCATGTTTTCTTTTACAGATAAAATGAGCCAAAAAAGATATTTAACCCAAACTGAAAAGTCCAAATTATTAAATGCCCATGAGAAGAATGCAATACTAATGCAGTACAAGAATTTGCAAAATTAAGGCTTGACCATTGGACAGCGAAATGCTTGTTAAAGTCTGCATGGTCAGAAAAAACAGGTGGAGAAGAAAAGATGCATGTTAACTGCAAAAGAATTAGGAATTAAGGTGAAGAATTAGGTGTGACACCATCAGGAACCGTTTAGTCTCCAGCGCCACCATTTTCCAGAACTGCAACCTACCTGGAGTCTTCAGAAGTACAATGTGTCAGGTTCTCAGAGACTTTGCTTGGTAAAAAAATCCTAAAAAATGCCCCTGACTTAATAAGAATAACAAGCTGACGTGTTGTGAAATACATGAAGACAGTTTTTTTCCTAAACGATTCCTGATGGTGTCACACCTAATTCTTCACCTTAATTCCTAATTCTTTTGCAGTTAACATGCATCTTTTCTTCTCCACCTGTTTTTTCTGACCATGCAGACTCAACAAGCATTTCGCTGTCCAACGGTCAAGACTTAACTTTGCAAATTCTTGTAATGCATTAGTATTGCATTCTTCTCATGGGCATTTAATAATTTGGACTTTTCAGTTTGGGTTAAATATCTTTTTTAGCTCATTTTATCTGTAAAAGAAAGCATGCCTAATAATTATGCACACCTGAATATAAGGAGTTTTTCACTTCCAGCCTTCACGGACAGTTATATATCACTTACAAATGATTAAATACAAAATTAATAGTAGTTATTAAGATTGTTGTGGTTTGGAATTGGTAAAATGTGCTTGGTAAAAAAATATGACCAGATTATCAACATACCTAATAATTATGCACACAGTGTAGAAATTTAACCCATAGGTTCTCTCACTCTTGGAGGGTTGTTTAGTGTCTGAGAGGCTCTCTCGTTGAAGTTGAACTGGTTGGTGAGTTTCTGCTCTCTCTTGCTAGCTTTGATGACCACATTATCTGGTCTCTCATCTCCTCCACCATCATCAACTTCAGCCTGTTTAGCCGTCAATCTCCGACCTTCGTCAGATTCCTTGTGCACAAGATTTCCTTCTAGTTCAAAGTGAATAGCCATTTGATCCACAAAGACAATTGGTTTATAGCAGCCCTCCTGAAAAGACAACAGCTTTTAGTGATTTGCTAGGCTGATGATTTTAAATCATCAAGGTTAAGGACTATCATTTCAATAATTTATAGAGATGCAACAGTTTTTTCTTACTTTGAAACTGTATCTGACAACGTTCTGTGGAGCATTTGGATTGTTTGCTGTCAGTACTCTGGTAATCTCTTCATTCAGCTCCTTTTAAAGACAAATAAAAACATGTGTAAATAATCATCCCAACACCACTATAATGTGAAATTATGTAGGCAGAGTCAGACCACAGGTCCTCTCCAGGTTTACGCACTGCCTCAGTTAACTCCAGCTGGTCTGGAGGCTTCACGAGAGTCTTCCCCTGCATCCATTCCTCTCCTTCAGCTGTGTCTAGCCCTTCCTCTTCATCCTACATGACAAAATAGGCTCCTTTTGAAAGATTTCTGACAAAACATTCATTTCTATTTTGATAAAAAGTCATTTGAAAATACCTTCTTCTTTCCAATGGCTTTGACACCCTTTGCCATAGCTGCCTTTTGCTGGGTGTTAACATTAGGTGCCTGCATTTTTGAGAGAAAATATAAACCTTTGGGTCTTTCCATCAGTGCAATGCAATTCTTTAGTAAACTAGCAGTCATTAACTATATGTTGGTTTGAGAAAGCCTAGTCCGAAAGTTTAAAATGACAGTTTGAAAGATTTTTAGTCATAGATTTTGATGGATTCAGCTTGAAAGCTATAGGAGAGTGTAACGATAGAGTGTTTCAGAATAACAATAATATGAACATATTATCATTGTAAATAAGTTTAAATAGTAGTAGAACACAATTAATTATTCATCTGCATTCGTAATAATAATATCGTAAACATAAAGTTACCTGTTTAGATTTCACAGTCCCAACTTTGTGAGCAACGGACATTTTTTGCTTTCAAATAGGTGGTAAATAATTTCAATTCATCAGTATGTTGATCTGTTAATGTTGATTCTGGAGACGCTTTTTAAAACGTAAAACGTATTCAAAAGGATAAAACAACTGCTCTCTTCACTCACAGTAGTGCTAGTGTGTTTGTGTATACACGTTGTCATGGTAGCGGCATCTGACTGACGTGACACTAATGCGCATGTGCACAGTCAGATGTTCCTTACCTGTAACTTGCAGTCCTATGACCTTATTTTTTTTTGTGACAGCGCCACCTAGCCGACTTTATTCCAAAGACTAGACCCACGGAAATTATTAAATTAGGTTTTTAATCTTTCCGCCTCATTTGTAACGTAAGTGACGACGCAGCCATTTTAAACTTGAACGTGTATTCAAGGCACTTCCAGTTATTTAAGCTGTGCAAAAACATTTTATCAAGCTGGATGATTTTGCGAACTGATATCCAAGAAAAATTAATTTAAAACCCGAATATAGGGGCTCATGTACTGAAGTGAGGTTATAACGTTATAAAAAGGGTATTATGTTTAAGATTATGGTTAAATTTAAAGAATTAAAACAATAAATAATTCATAATAATAATAAAAACACATAGAAAAAATTAAAAATATAGCAGTCCTGAAACTTCTACTTTGCACAAGAACTGTGAGGCAACGCCGTTTTCACACTTTTACCTATGTTTACTTTACTAACTGAAGTGCTCTGATATGCAAGCGTGTATAATATAAAACGAGAACGACGATGTTTATTTATCGCACCTAGATGTACGGAAGTAAAATAAGGCGGGGCTTTGTTATCTGTCTTTGTTAGGGTTTGTGAAGTCCGAGTCTTTTTTCAGCGAATCGGTTCTTTTGAATAGTTCGAATCAATTCTCGGTACACTTCAAATTAATTGTTCAAACCGATTTTGTGAATCATTTCAACCGAATCTTTGAAAAAGATTCGACTCAAAAGAACGATTCGTTCACGTTAGTTTACCAACGAATCATTCTGTCACACAGTGCGTGCTGTAGCGGGTGAGAAACTAATTTGAAGCTGAAATGAAGGACCGTCTGGGCGATTTAACAGCCGTGAGACTTCAAATTATTTCTTGAATTCATGTTATTTAGATGTAAAATATGAATTTTTATATGTATACTTAGTTTCACTATCGCAATATCGCTGGATGTATTTGGATTCCTTATGATTAGCCATTGTTGCATTATATCAAGTTTTCTGTAAAAACAAAGTCTGATACGCTGAAAATATTTAAAGCGAGTGTTTTATACCACAGAAAAGCCGTTTTTCTTTTATTTGTTTTGACTGTAACAGCTCTGCCATGACCTCACCATCGCTCCCGTGGAGCCTAGTGCTTTCCTAGAGGAATTCCTCCCTAAGGTTTGTTTGTGTGCACATGTGTTTGAATATGCATGACTTTTTATGTGTGGAACTGCCAATTAGTCTTTGCATTATAACTAAAAACTCGAAAACTGTTTTAATTATGCATATTAATGTGTACAGGTTAATGAGGTTCAGCAGCTTATCGAGAAAATTTCCCTCTGTGTAGAAGAAGTGAAGCAGAGACATAGTACCATTTTGACAGAAATCAACCCACCGAGTTGTGAGTACATTATTTGTGTCTTTACACTTCTAAGTGCATTAAGTGCACCTATGAAATATTAGAAAATGTAAAATGTTTTACAGGCTTTTAATCTCTATTAATGATTATTGTTCAAAAGGTGTGGGAAATCATTTTACTTTTGCTCTGTTAATCTGTGAAACATTTTTGTGTCTATTCTTATTAACAGATGTGAGAGAGCAGCTTGAGCAGTTTAGCAGTGAAATTAAGCAGACAGCCGATGCAATCAAGGTTAAACTAAAAGGTACTTAATAATATATTTATTATTGTTTTGTTTTTTGTTTTTTTTTGGTGTAGAAGTTGTGATTAGGTATACTGGCTTACTTTCCTGATGGGCCGACTTGTTAAATGAAAACATTTACAGGGGAAATCGTTAGAGGGCTATTTGACTTGCAAATAGTGGAAGCTCACTTCTGTCAGTTTGGGCAAATTCATTTCCTCTTTTTTTTTTTTTTGGAAATGTGTAAGATATATTTTCTCTTCTACAATAAACATTCTGCTAAACCCAGCTTTATGTCTCCTTAAAAGAAAGCAGTCAACTCTGTTGTCTCTGGTTTCAGCTTCAAGCAGTGCATTGTCTTGACCAGTACGCTACGGATTGTAACATTTTTGTCATCCTTTTTGTCACTGAATCTTTGGTTTCACATTTAAAAATATGACTGTGTCTGTTCATATAGATTTAGAAGGAAAATTCTCAGAATATGAGAATACTAACAGCAGCTCTGTGTACTGCCGCATCCAGAATACTCAGGTGAGATGTCACTCTGTATTATAAATTCAATATTGTTCTTCATATTCACTACTAGTCAAAAGATTTTTAATGTTTTTAAAGAAGTTTCTTCTGCACACCAAGCCTGCATTTATTTAATCCAAAGTACAGCAAAAACAGTAAAATTCGGAATAATTTTTTACTATTTAAAATAACTGTTTTCTATTTGAATATATTTTAAAATGTTATTTATTCCTGCGATTCGAAAGCAGAATTTTTAGCATCGTTACTCCAGTCCCATGATCCTTCAGAAATCATTCCAATATTCTAAATTGCTGCTCAAAAACATTTATTATTATTTATATGTTGAAGACAGCACTTTTGATCAATTTAGAGCATCCTTGCGAAATAAAAGAATTATAAAATATTATAAAATTATAAAAAAATATTCTTACTTCAAGCTTTGGCATGGTATAATGTGTTATAATGTTACAAAAGCTTTTTATTTCAGAGAAATACTGATCTTTGGATCTTTCTATTCATCAAAGAATCCTGAAAAAACGTAGTTTTAAATATTGATAATAATAATATGTTTCTTGAACAGCAAATCAGCATATGAGAATGATTTCTGAAGGAGCATGTGACACTGAAGACTGGAGTAATGATGCTGAAAATTTAGCTTTGATCACAGGAATAAATTACATTTTATATATATTAAAATAGAAAGCAGTTATTTAGTAATAACTAGTAAAATATATTTCACAGTATTACTGTTTTTGCTGTATTTTGGATCAAATAATTACAGGATTGGTGAGCAGAAGACACTTCTTTAAAAAAAAAACCCATTAAAAACCTTACTGTTCAAAGACTTTTGACTGGTAGTGTATTTGATTTATTCATGTTTCTCTGTCTTTATTTTGTTTATCTGTAGCACACAGTACTTTCACTGAGGTTTGCAGAAATAATGAATATGTACAATCAAGAACTGCTATCTTTCCGGACAAGGAGTAAAGATCAGATACAAAGACAGCTGGAAATCAGTGAGTAAACTAACACACCAGAACAAATATCTTTGGTCAACACTGCCCATTGTTATTATATTATATTATATTATATTATAGCTACACTACCGTGCAGTACTATGGGATCTGTAAGATTTTTTAAAAAAGAAATTAATACTTTTATTCAGCAAGCATGTATTAAATTAATCAAAAGTAAGTATAAAACTTGATTTTTTTTTTTTTTAAAGGTGGCAGGGTCATCACTGAAGAGGAGACTGAGGATTTACTACAAAGTAGCAACCCTGCTGTCTTTACCTCAAATGTAAGTTTCAATGTTAACAGACAGCTGAATGCACTTTTCCACATTAGCGTCCCTTACTAATAATTCTTTGTGTGCAGATCAACTCTGGCTCCTGCATCACGGGGCAAGCACTGAATGAGATTGAGTTACGGCATAAGGACATTCTCTACCTGGAGGCCAGCATTCGAGAGCTGCATAGCATGTTTATGGATATAGCCATATTAGTCAATAACCAGGTATTGTAAGCTTGCTGGTGAATTAACTTAAAAAAAATGGTGTGCCATGCCTTAGTACAAACCTTTCAGTGCATCATTTAGTAAGAATATTTGATTTACACAAGTGCCTTACTGAAATGAAATTAATGGTAAGTGCTATGGGACTATTACTGTACCTTGCAATATCATAACTTAAAGTTTGTATTTCCCTTTTTCATAGGGTGAAATGGCAAACAACATAGCAAAGACTGTACTGAAAGCTGAAAACTATGTAGATCAAGGGAAAGAGAACATACAAAAAGCTGTTGAATACAAAAAGTCCTGGCGGATAAGACTGCCTATGTTCAAGAGCAAAGGGAAACCAGCAACCAGCAAGAGCTCTTGAATGAATCTTGAACTTTGGAATGTATGCTGCTTGCTTTTGCGTTCTATAAAAATGAGGGATTCATACTCCTTGCTTTTTTCTAAAAAATCCCGTTGTGTCACTGCTCTTATTTTACGCCCTGTATGTTTTGCTGATCAATTCATTTTAAACAGTCTGAGGGATTTCCTCAGCCCATTTACAAACAAAAGGCTCTTATTTGTTTCTGCCTACATGGTTAATAATTAAGCTTTCAATCAGTTAGACAGCACTAGCAGGGTTTTTCTGATGCAATATGTCAACAATCAAGTGAGTAACGAGAGGTGTGTTTACATACACTAATTTTCTTCTTTAGGAATATGCATGCTTAATTTGTTCCTGTTTTTCAGGTCTACACCACCCCTTTCAATCCAATTGAAATTTTATTAAGATTGACTGAGGTTTTTATATAAAGGCTTTTCAATTCAACCGAGCCATCTTCTTGGCAAACAAACCTATTGTGCAATTCCGTCAAACCGAGTCATCAGTCTGATTATAAATGGATTATTTAGGTGCATGTAAAAATAGCCAATATAAAAATTCAAATGGATTTTCTTTTATTAGTTATGTTTTATTTGTTAATTACTTACCCTTATGTCGTTCCAAACTTGTACGACTTTTTTTTTCTTCTGAGGAACACATACAGTCATGGCCAAAAATATTCGCAACCTTGCAATTCTGTCACAAAATGCTACACTTCTCTCAGAAAGTTGTTCCAAATGCAAATGTTTTGCTTATTGTTTTTGTTTGCACTGCAACAACACAAAAGAACAGAGAAGAGAAGTCAAACTTGATCAAATTTTACACAAAACTCAAAAATAGACTGGAGAAAATGGTTGGCACCATGTAAAAATTGTAAGAAATAATTGCTTTTCAAGCATGTGATGCATCTGTAATTTGTATTTAGACGCCTATGGCAAGTAACAGGTGTGGGGAATATAGTAATAACACTTGCAACCAGTTAAAATGGGGAAAAGTTGACTCAACCTTTGTGTTGTGTGTCACATTGAGCATGGAGAAAAGAAAGAAGTGTAAAGAGTTGTCTGTGGATTTAAGAGAAAAAATTGTGGAAAAACATGGACAATCTCAAGGCTACAAGTCCATCAACAGAGATATTAATGTTCCTGTGTCCACTGTGCACAATATCATCAAGAGGTTTACAGCCCATGGCACTGTAGCTAACCTCCCTGGACATGGATGGAAGATTGTTTGAATGGTTGATAAAGAACCTGATTATCTTCCAAACAAATTTAAGCTGATCTGCAGACACAGGGTACAAGTGTCAGCTCGCACTATCCGTTGTCATCGAAATAAAAAGGGACACTGTGGTAGGAGACCAAGGAGGACACCACTGCTGACACCACTGCATAAAAAAGCAAGACTGGAGTTTGCCAAAACTTACGTGATGACAAAACCACAATCCTTCTGGGAGAACGTACTGTGGACAGATGAGACAAACGTAGAGCAACCACAGCTGCCAAAATAATTTTGTAAAAACTATTTACAGTGAAAAACAAAATAAAAATATAATCCACTAAAACAGAGCTTAAATTATGTTGGTTTACCTTATAGCACGTAATCTCAGGAGGAGCTGATACATTCAAACATACACTCTAAAAAGTGCTGGGTTAAAAAAAAAAAACTATGGGTAACTATGGGACAGAACACGTGTTGGGTTGTTTTGACCCAATTGCTGGGTTTAACCATTTGACCCAGAATGCTGGGTTGTTTATTTGACCCAACCAGTGGGTCAGGTTAACTGTGTTGCTGGGTTAAACATAACCTAATCATTGGGTTATTTGTTGTCTTATTGCCTTGCTACCTTTATATTTACCAATAATAATAAATAATCACAAAAGAATGTAAAATTATTATTGCTTTTCTGCAATACAGTTAGAAAAACACAAAAATACAACTGTAAACATCAATTTTC